>NW_005842822.1:318619-333108 GCF_000455745.1 Alligator sinensis | reverse complement strand
TCCAGTGTTATGCAAGCCCCTGAGAATTTCCCTGCACAGGGACCTCTCCAGGGACTGGGTAAGCCAAGTGCTCCCATTGTGTGCTCCAAGGACATTCAGCACTTTTTTGGGTGTGTTTTTTTTACCAACTTTAGTGATCTTTAGATCAGCCCCCTGAAGCAGCTAGAGCAGCACTAGGAATCTGGGCCCACAGCTTCTAACCAGTTGTGTCCTGTTGGATGGCTGTGTAAGGCAGGTTTCGCTGTATTCCAACACCGGCTTTTGGTACTGAATTCTATCATGTTCCCTCAGCAGTGTATTGTTCCAGCAGCCTTATCTTGTTTTTCTGTTTGCATCATGCAAGGTACCTGCCACAAGCAGCCCTCTACTCTGACAGGCACCCTGCTGTGCACAGTACAAGAGATCTGAATAATTCATTTTAGAAGTAAGTTTAGTTAGACAGATGATATAAAAATGTAAAGAAAAGGGGCGTACTTTACACTGCAATAAAGTGAGGCTTCAGGGCAGTATGCAGTATTGTTGGCATCTAAATAAATAGAAGTCAGGGTAAATTTGTACCTAATAGACTACTCAAAGTGTGTGTGTATATATATATTTACACACACCCAGTTATGTGTGTACACACATATGCATATGTATAAATAGAACAAGCTTTCCTGGGCTAAAGCTCACTTCATCAGTTGCTGTAAAAAGATGTGCACAACTATATTTAACTGCAGACAGTTCCAGCAGTGCCCTCTCCCTGGGGCCAAACCATGCAGCCCCCATGGTTACAGTTCAGAAAAGAGATGGAAAAAATGATCAACACAAGACAGGGCTAGCAGAAAGGCCTCACAAAGAATCAAACCAAGGAGAGAAGACAGAAAGAAGTTGAACAGGTAGACATGATCAAATAATAAAGGAAAAATATATGCTCAACTTGTGTGAATGGGCATGACTCTTTTTGAATTTAGTTTACACCAGCTGAGGATCTGGTTTTGTACTTGAACTGACTTTAATGGAGTTACTCTTAATTTACAGCAACGCGAGGATAAGCAGACCTATAATTTCTTTTTGCATCCTATTCTATAAAGGGCAAGAAGGTTTATTTTGGCTTGAATGTCTCATGTACTTAAGGCCTAATACAAAGCCTAAAGGTTCCCCATGGTACTTTGGGTCACATCCTTTATTAAGCTTCATCTTCATTGATTATTTAATGTGTGTAGCATAGAAAGCTCACATCCACTGTAAAGTTTATAAATTAATTGCTGTTGCCTGCATGGTCAGTGCATATTAAGAATAAAATGTGTGTGTTGGAAGCAGGAACAAGAGTTTAAAAAAAACAAATCAACCCACCTCAGGTGTTGTGAGGCAGAAGAGAATTGCCCGCTCATGTGTATTGACATTACAATACAAAAAATCATACAGTTTGGTAACTCTTCTTGTTGCTATTTTTCTCACCCCACACCCTCTCCCTCACTTTTATGTGGGTGTGTGAAAACATCGAGCAAGAAACAGAAGAGGACAGAAAAAAAGCAGGGGCTAGTGTTGCTGGTACATGTTCATAGAAATAAGAAGTAGGGCTGGAAAGAACCTCAGGAGATTATTCTGTCTTCACACCTCAGCACTTGAAAGACAACTGTATTCTACTGGCGGGTAAGAGATCCCTGGATATATGGGTTGTAAAATGTCTCAGGAATCCTAAGGAGAGTCCTTTAGGATGAAAGAATCGCTAGAATGCTTAGGATTTTTCTATTACACATATTGGTTAATTTGGGCATTAGCAATTGTTTAGATTTCAGGTTCACCTCTCTCCCCCAAAACAGAAAAGGAGTCAGGATGTGGATGTCTGTTTTCAAAGTTTTACTTTCAGTAGTGAAGGAAGTTCTGAGCAGTACAACCCCAAAGCCATGTATTCCTCAAAGAAGAGTGAAGCTTCTGCACCTGGTACAGCATGTTTAAACTCTATTGCCTACAGCACCAGCATGCTCAACATCACAGACAGTGCAGTAGTAGAGTGTGATGTCAGTTGTTCAGTGCTGGGAATGTGTTTGTCAATACACGTTCCCTCAAGAGCTGTGCCACGACAGTGGTATTTAACGTTCATGAGAATCATTTGAAATGTATTGCAGCATAGCTTTTCCATTAATGCTAAATTGCATCACCTGCCTGTCTTGCTTTTCTCCTCAAACAAGTGTAGCAACAGCAGTACAGCAGGGGCATATTTGATTATTAGCTCTGAATTGTCTCTTATCTTGTGGTACATCCACCCTTAATAGAGCATTCTGTCTTGCCAGGAGTTAAAAAATACTTCTAGATTTGAAAGTATTTGCCTTGTGGATATCACACAAGCATTTCGGTGGGTCTTCTTTTCATTCTGGCTGTCTGGAGTGTAGTCCAATGGTCAGAGCAGGGAACTGAGAGTCAAAGCCCCAGTGTTGTATTCCCTTGTGTCATGCTTTCATTCACTATGACTTTGTGCAGAGCTCTTCAAGCTTGTTGAATCTCAGTTTAACTATGGGACCAGTGTTATATACTTTGTTCATGGGAGGTGGTGTGAGAATGTAATAATTAATGTTTATGAAGTTTTTCCAGATCGTCAGGTGGAAGGTGCTATAGGAGTGTAAATCAATCATACTTTCAAATGCAGCAGACTATTTACTGTATATGTTACTATGATGGCACCTGGCAACAGACATGAGCAATACATTTATCACTCCAGTTAATCATGCATGCAGTAAGTGAGCTGAAAATATACATTTTTTAATATTAAGATGTATTATGTCCTTCATGGGACACAATTTATGAGGATAATAATGTATTATTGTTATTATTGCATATATTTATGTTTGGGCAAGGCCTTAGGGCCACTGTCATTTATAGGAGAATCTTAAGGTGGGTAAATGTTGTTATTCTAGTTCTATAGATGGGAAGAGTGAGTCCCAGAGAAGTTAAGAGATATGCTGAAGTTTAAACTGTAAGCCAGTAGCAGCGTATAAAAATCAAGCCCCTAGACATTCTTTCTTTAAACACCGATAAATCCGATGATTTCAAAATATCTGTTTACCGGTAATCATTATGACTGCATCAAAATCAACTTGGAGGCAGAAGTTTTGTTGAGCAAAATCATTTCCCCTCACACACACAGAATGCTAGTGGAGCTTTTGATCTGTTTCTGTTTAGCTGCAGAAGAGACATCTCTTGGTTATGTTATTGCATTCATAGAGGAAGAAAACTGCTTATTGGGCATCCATTCAGAAGACTGATTATTGAAAATCACAAATCCTTTTGTAGATCTTCCTTTCAGGTGGGACTCGTGTCTGCTGCCAATCTGTTCCTCAGACCAATAACAGCCTATAGGTAAAAGTAGAGCATGTGGTGTGCAAGAAATATCCTTGAAGTTGTCAATGGAGTAACATCTCCAGTTCTTCTAAGTGCATAGTTCTGCTGTTTGGGCCACCCACTGTCTAAGCAGTCATTTTTATAAGAGCACCTCTGTTAACTTACAAAGGTCCCGTTGCATGGCTGCCTTCTTCATTTCCCATTGTATCCTTGAAAAGTAGCACAGAGTGCAGGGAAAGGGCTTCTCCATTTTCTTCTAGAAAGGAAAGAGGATCCAGAGAAGTCTTAACACTCAGAAGTGAAGTGCAAAGTTGCGCTCTTCTTACTGCACAGAGCTCAGACTAGGACCAGTTCCAATGTGTTCATGTCTGAAGTAGACAACTGCCATAGATGGAGAACCAGTTTCATTCATTCTCTCACTGTTGAGTGAATAAAGCAAGTTCTCTACCTCTTCCCTTCTCTGGGTCCTGCCTATTTCTCCATGTTACTCTCCCTCCCTAATTTCTCCATCTCTTTCCTTACAGTTAGGAAATCACCTTCTCATGATGATAAATCTTATCCTGCAGTTTGGGGTCTTGAGGTAAGTTCCCAAACTGCACAGGCCTTCTCCCTTAAGCTCTTCCCTGAGTACATCATCATTATGAGTGATGCCCTGAGCAGCTGCTGGTGCCTAAAGCCAGCCCTGCCTGAGAATGAAGTTCTGGTCTCTTGTTGCAGTGGCCATTTTTAACTACTGGATTTTAAATACTATGTGTGTAAGCTAGTGCACCTTGTAAACAGAACACCACTGGAAAGGAAAGGATGTTTACTGAGCAAATAATTGGCCAACACTCCATTCACCCTCCAAAACTAAGACATCTTCCCAATATCGGCTTGCTAATCCCTAAATAGCAACTTTGGACCATTTACTGTTGACTTGAGTAGAACTAGCATCTTGTTGCTTATTTAGGCTGCTCCTGTAGCTTTGACTCCCTTGATGAAAAACTGTTCTTTAGGCTCTCCATCAGTTACATCCCAATGCAGAAGGAGGGAGGGAGTGAAACTACCAAGATTAAGTACAAAAGGAATGTGCTAGTTAAACAGTCAAGCCTGTGGACATAATTCAATGATACACTAGTGATCATAGATACACTAACATAGCCATTACACTGCAATATGCATTTTTGTCCTGCTACAGTGGTTATTCTATATTGATCTACTCCATGTTGCACCGGAGGATATCAACAAATGGTGCATTCATGGACAGCTTTGTTTATGCAGAAATCAAAGGCCTTCTCCATCAGGCTGTCTACAGCACAAAAGCATTAAGGCCACCACAGTATTTAGTTCTCTGAATCCTTGTCCTCCTTCCCAAGGCTACACAAAAGGCTACGCTAGGTAAATCCTGGAAACTTTGGGTGTCATCGTAATGGCATTTGGAGGGGAAGGTGATTTTAATAATGTTTCTTACCAGCAAAAGCCTTCATATAGACGTAAATATGCTGGCATAAAAAGGTTTTTTTTAATAGTGGCTCTCTTTTTTCTAGTCTAAGTGGTATTGACATCAGGAGGGTTTGCCAGAATAGTGAACTGGTAGTCTAGGCCCAAGAATAAACACTTCCTTATTGTTTTATTTTGGAGTCCGCAAGGCCCCCCACTTCAGTTTGTCTCAGCCATCACAGGTGCAAAGCAGAAGGTAGCTCTCCTAAGTGCCAGCTTGATGTCCTTTCTACCAGAGTGCTCTGCCAGGAAGCTCAGTCCCCACTTTCAGTTCAAGCTGTGCAAATTTAGTATTTGTTAGCTGCCAGTGGGCTGCTCAGAGTTGTATGAGATGCAGAAGGCTCATGCCCTGAAGATGTTTCACTATGACTAGACCAAGCTGCCCCCCCACACACACTAACAGTAGGTTATTGGTAGGCACTGTACATGCACACTGTCAGAGAGCAGCTCAGCCCTGAAAGAACTTGCAGCCTAGATAGACAAGAAAGGGTGGGGGTAGGAAATAGCATTATCGTAGTTTTACAGTTGTGAAATTGCTGGACAAAGATATTAATTATTTTCACAAGGTGGCACAGCAGATGTCTGTAGCAAATCCAATAATATAACTTGTGTCTTCTGAATCCCTGCCCAGTGCTTTCGGCATAGTACCATCCTTCCTCAAAATTATACTTGTAGCTCATGTATAATTTAGGCTTATATAACTTAGCCAGATTTCTTTTAGCAATCACTTATTAAGAAAGCCTACACAGGACTTTCAGTTGTTGCAGTTTAGCAAACAAGCACACTACTTTCCCCACAATGACAAACCTGTCCACTTATCAGTTTGACTTTGTCTCATGTTTCATTAGGCTGCAGCCAAGGTCAGCAAGCAAGTGTTGGAACTTCCCTGTAACTACGCAGCCCTTTCATTTCCATTCCCTCTGGATTTTTGTATTCAGATCTCAAAAGTTTTCGCTGGCAAGCAGAACATTCTCTCATTGTCAGTTAGAAAAATCATGACTGCAATTCTGTAGCATTTGCACATTTCCTTCCTGACAGTGAATGATCACAACTGTACTTTTCAAATTAAAATGCATTTGATTAACACCCAAACTAACCAGTGCACATTTCCTTCCCCTTCTCTCACCAAGCTTGTTTAAGTTAAAGCAATAGATGCTGACCCATTTGAAAGAATCTCTCTGATCTTCTTCAAAGGATCATCCCAGGTGTGGCTGAGTAAACACCTTTTGTAAGGGTGAAGTTCATTAGAATGTTAATAACCCCCTTACCTGCATGTTTATGGGCCAATTATGTCAACTAGAATTATTATAGACCCAACATGAATATAACAAATACAATGACAAGCCCAAATTTTAGGGACATGTGGTCAATAGGAGATACCTGCATGTTTGTGCTCCTCATTGAAAATTTGATCCTAAAACTGGATGACCATGTTTCCTGCCACAACTTGGTTCACATTTAAACTTTCAGGCTAATTAAGACCAAATGCTACAAATGGCCTTTTAGTTATATTCTCTGACAAAACCCCCAAATCAGAGTTGGGTTTGTAGATTGTTAGCCATTAATTCTAGAGCATCGGTGGAATTCTCTCATTAAAAGCAAAAAACGAACAAGAACCACCCCCAAAAAACAAAAACCCAAGTATTTGAAATGGAAGACATTCAGAGTAAAAGCTCCACAAATCACCTTATTTCTGTCCTGCCTCCTTTCCTCATCCCCATATGTTTATATCTGAATTCCATGTCTTCAGGAATGTTTTCAATCACTGAGTTCATATGAAGAGCATAACTCCTGCAGCCATGCCAGCTTCTTTTTTTTACTCCAAAGCAAAAGGATCTGTCCCACTCTGGGGTGCCAGAAAGGGTATGCCATGGTCTGCAGCCTAACTTAAAATGCTGTAGAATCAGCGAATGCAAATAAGTGATTTGTGTCTGAAGAGTTAGGGTTTCAGAGAACATGGAACATGCATTGGGCCTTCTGTTCCATTTAAGAAGAGCAGATTGGATGAATAGGCTTAGAAGCAGCGAATCCTAAAGAATAGGGTTGAAAGGGCTGCACGAGGTCATCTAGTCTAGCCCCCTGCTCAAGGCAGGATCATCCCTGACTAAAAAGCATCCTATCTAAACCTTTCCAGCCAAATGTTTGCATAACCTGCTCTCTGAATCTTCCAGTGATGAAGATTTCACAAGCTCTATAGCAACCTATTCCAGCGCTTAACCACCCTTAGACTTAGAAAATACTCCTTCATATCCAACCTAAATTCCCCTTGTCACTTAGGCTTGCCAGGGATGGATCACTTTTGGACTGCAGACAGAGAACAAAATGGGATACATTGTGCTTTCTTGACTACAGAGTAGGGTTGGATCTCTGCCTTGAAACTGAGTTGTCTGGTATATTACAGGTAAGTGAATTAGAGAATGGTCTGTCACGGCAGGATGTATGTACACTGAAAAGCATTGTCCCATTTTGCAAAGTGCTTAAGAACAGACGTTTTTATCAAAGCATTTAAGTCCCTGCCTACATTTCAATGGCACGTAATGACATGCTCCAGTGTTTTGCTGAGCTAGACCCTTATATATGACTAAGAGGGTGGGTACCCATGTAGAGAATTTCTGGTCTAATAATTTAAGCTGATTGTGATCATAGGATCAAAGCAACGGGTTCTGTAGAAGCTTAGCAACAAATTTTAAATGTTTCTTTATAGAACTGCAGCTTCTAAAGGGGCTCTTCTAATTTAGTAAATTTTAGCTTGCCATTTTAGCTTGCCACTATTGTTGTTAATATCTTTTTCATGATTTTTTATCTTCAAACTTCCCTATGTGTATTTAATTTAATACATATAGGCTATATGGAATTGAAAAAAGTTAGGTGAAGTGGGTAGAGATTTTAACTTGAGATACCTTAATAATTTAGTAATTTAGGAAAACAAATAATATAATATAAAGAAATATAATCCACAGACTCCAGCTTTTATTTATGCTCACAGAATATCATTTCCTTGGAATTATTTGTTGCTTGAATTTGCACACACACACACATGCACTTATTACATTTTCCCTGTACAGATCTTGTAAATGTCTTGAAGCTTCCTGAGCAGGAAGCATCAGACATGTAAAATTACCAATCTTTGCTACATGTGTCCTTGAACTATATTCAGAAGCATGGCAGAGCTGTTAAAATGTGCAGGACCAATCCTGGATAAATGATAAGGGACCTACTGTAGTCAACATGAAAATTATAGCTTTTAAACATTTTAATACATGTAGGCAATATATGGGGACTTGTAAGCTCCATAGGGAATGTCTGCAGACCTTGTAAGCTCCATATACATAGACAGAGGCATAATAAGAAGATTCTTCCCTTAGGTGGCAGAATTGGCAGGTGAGCCAGCAACAGAGACAGGCTCATTTTTGCACCCCAAGTTGGTACTTGGGAACCATGCCCCACTCACTCACCTATAGTTCCCCTCCTCACCTCTACTGCCACAACTATCCACCCCTCCCCTAAAATAAAACCAACAGGATCTACAGATTGTATACATGGCTATCCTAGAATGTGGCATTCCTCATTGAATGCACCACATGCCCTCATGGAAACCATCTGGTAAAACCAGACAAAAACTATGCATTAAAATGAATGATCACAAGAAAGCATGGTAAACATAGAGCTAACATGGAATTCACAATGGCTATTGAATGGGTCTATATATGCCATATTTACTCAAATACAAGACAAGGATTTTCCCCACAATTGGCATAGGGAAGAAAAGCCTTGTCTTATAATCACATACAAGGAAACCACATTAAATACATTGTCAATCATTAAATTGGTGCCAAAAGCATCACGTGCTCAGCAATGGAAACCAAATATGAAGTTGATTAAATGCAGCATGACTAAACATGACTACAGGCAACCCCCGCTTAACTCAGTTTCACTTAGCGCTATTTTGCTATAATGCTCATTTAAAATTAATATCTGATTTCACTTAGCGCTGAGCTAGTTTCATTACAGCGCTCAGCAAAGCAGTAGCAGTGGTGAGAAGTGGTGAGTGGCAGCAAGTGGGCGGGCAGGCAGGAATGAGCATGGAGCCTGCACTGGTGTCACAGGGCCAGGGCTGGGGGGGGGGGGGGGGGCGGGGGGGAGCACGGGGCCTCCACCAGTGCCTGGGGCCAGGGTCGGCAGGGACCCAGGGTGGAGTGGCAGAAGTGCAGGGCTGGCATGTGTGGGCTAGCACATGGGGTCAGAGAGGCCGGCAGGCAGGCAGAGGGGTGGGAAGAGGCGGCTGTCATGAGAAGCTGCAGCAAGAAGTGGTGGTAACTAATTATCTCTATTTACATTAATTCCTATGGGGAAATAGGTTTTGCTTAGTGTGGTTCTGCTTAATGCTCAGTTTTTCCAGAACCAATTAAAAGCATTAAGCGGGGGTTGCCTATATAAAACACTTGGCCCATATTGGGCAAACAGGTTGGTGGGAAGCTACCACAAGGATATAGTAGTGTAGCCCAAATGAATAAGATATATGGTAGTGCCCATTAAGCACTATCCCCTTCATCACCAACTTTTACAAGTCATGGTGAGCCACTACATTACATATATTTTTACTACTTCTTGACTCCCACAGCTGAGCTGTACCTTTCTTTCCCATTTCCAATTATTCCTGTTTCTTCACCAGCCTTAAATGTCTGGTAAACATCATCAGGGATCCTGGTATCCTCTGTTTAGAAATCACAAATTTTCTGATAAAAAATTACAAATTCTCTGATTTAAAACCCCAGAATCCATGTTTTTCCATGATTAAAATGAAATGCCGCTATATATATAGGTATCAGTTGAACACAATGTTTTATTGATATTTTTACAAATTTAAAGCAATTTGGAAGCCTACCAGTGCCTCAAACATTATAATAAAATACAATCTAAATACCTATATATTTTGGCGTTTCATTTTGTGTTTTTTATCTTGGAAAATCAGAGCTCCCCCTGTCCCCTTCACTCACCAGGACATGGCTTCAGTTGCAGCTGTTCCCCGCTCTGCTTTGGGAAGCTAAGCAGCTCTGATATGCTGGTACCCTGCCCCTACCCATGCCGTTGCCCCTCACTCCTCACCCATAGCCCCTAGCCCTGCTAGTGCCCCTCACTTCCCACGCACAGCCCTACAGCCCTGCCAGTGCCCCATACTCCCCACCCCAGCCCCGCAACCCTCCCGGCCCTGCCAGAGGGGATGCCAGCTGCCAGGGCTATGGGGATAGGTACCTGGGTCCACAGCCCCCTGCCCCCCATGGGAGGTGGTGGCTGCTGCAGCTGGAGCTGAGCATGGAGCACACAGACTGGCTTCCCCTGCCCCATGGGTGGATTAGCCATAGAAGTGTAGCAGAAAGCCCCCTTTTTCTCTTGCCTGCATTTGCTCTCCCCTCTTTGGATATGTTTCTCTTTTTCTACCTTTTCTTCCTTCCTCTCTCTTTCACTTTAAAATAAGGAATTGTGTTTTAAAATTTGTGTGTGCGCATTTTGTATCTCCCCTTGTATTTTGGTATTTTTATCTATTTGTGTGCCATGGCATTTGTAGCTTATATTTTATACTCCTCACCTTTCAACTTTTAACTGAATGTGTTTAATTTCATAAGTAAATTATACATTGTAACAATGTTAACAAGGGCAGGAAACAAACTGCCCTTCCTTGTATCAGGCTGGCCCCTGAAAGAGCCAGTGAATCAGTGATTGAATGTGTAACACAGTAGCAGCAGACAGCAATTATCACCTGGAAGCTGCAGATCAACCAAGGGAAGAACTCAATAGAAGACAATGTAACAACTGGGACATCTCTAAACCTCACTGATCAAGGGCTAGAAGCCCTGGCCTGAGTTAATCAACGCCAGAGACCAACTTTTGGGCTGAATATCTCCAGATCGACCACTCCCAGAGCCCTATTCTAAATTCATCAATGGACTCCCAAACCTGCACGTACATGCGGACGACCCCTGGGGCTGACAGATGCCGTCCAGTAGCCACCAAGGGGTGGGGGGGGAAGTCCCATGAGGGTCAATGACCCCTGGATTGGGCAAACCTGAAGACTGGGGAGTCACCAAAGTCTGCCAAGGACAGATAAAAGGCAGTGAAAAGTGACCCTCAGTGGCGCCCTCTTGATCTCCAACTCGACCAGACCTGTCCAGCCAGAAGGACCAGCCGGCGACCCCCTTCTGGAAGATAACGCCACGCTGAAAGAAGCCTCAACAACAGACTCCAGCGCTTGCTTGTAGGATAGGTATACCTGACTCTGTAGCCTGCTACTGTGTGTGTGCATGTGTGCATGTGTGTGTGTGTGTGGGGACCAGCCCCAAGGTTTATGATTACAGTGTTTCAATCTGCCTAATAAACTAGAATTTTAAGGATCCCGAGTTGGACATTTGTAGCCAACAGAAGAACCCATGTGGAGGGACTGATGCAAGCTGGCAGCTGAGGGCTTGGGGCTTCCCGCCATGCTGCTCTCTCCCTGAGGGCCTCCACAGCCCAGCGGCTGAGCATAGTGAAGAAGCTCAGTGCTGCTACCAGGAGCTCTGTGCTGCCCTGGTGAGGTGCCCCCTGCCTGCCTGGCAGCAGTGGGGGTGGAGGCATGGAGTTGTGCCTCCTGCTGCTGCTGGGTGGGCAGGAGGTACCTTGCCATGGTGGTGCGGGGCTCTTGGTGGCAGCATTGAGCCTCCCTGCCCCTCTCTGCCCTGCTGCACTGGGTCCCACCAGCTGGTTGTGGTGGTTGTGTGGCCCCTGGGGGGGGGGGCGGGGGGGGGGGGAGCCACAAGCCCACAGTGGGCAGCCTGCATCCACCCTCACCCTGTGCATAAATCTTGAGGGTATGTCCCCCCCATGCCACCCCCACAGGATTGCATGCAGTGGTTGTGAGCCAGCCACCCCCCCACCCCCCACCCAAAACAAAGATCAGGTGCCTGTGGCTCTATCCTGCTCCCTGCCCAGGGTCTGCAGTTGTACATTCCTACCCTGGGCCTGAAGCCCTAGACTCCATACACCACCCTGGCTGAGAAACACCCCCAGCCCCAGCCCCAGCCCCAGCTATGCCCAAGTCCCTCCCTCCTTCATTATGGGGGCCTTAACCCTCCACTCCCTGCAGCATGGGTGACTGGTGTCTCCTGAGTCGGAGGGGTGCTTGCCCCCCCCAGCAGACAGTCAGTGACCAGGGGAGGGTCCCCATGGCCGATCCCACAGGCTGGGGGGTGGCCTTCCTGCGGCCGATCCAACCCACTGGCAGCAACACGCCGCTGGCACTTCCAGGTTTGCGGGATTGGCTTTTGGGGGCTGCTTCTCCTGAAGCACTCCCCAGCTGGTGCTGTCAGGGTGGGCACCAGCGCTCTCACCTGCCCCCCTGCCTGGGAACACTGGCTGTCAGGGGGTGCACCAGCGCTTTCAAAGGTTGCATGTGCACCCCTGTGTACCAGCTACGCATCACCACTGCCCTGCAGACTTACCTGGAGGGAGCTGCAGGAGCTGCTCTCCACACCACTTGGCTGCCACGTGCATATGTGCACATGCGTGTGCATGTGGTGCCCCCTGCCTGGTCACCCTCCGCCTGCTTCCCCCACCCCTTGCCAGCTGAAACTCTCCACATTTTTTTCCTTAAAATGAGAAAATCCACATTTTACCTTATTTTTCCATGGTGAATGGAAAACTTGGATCCCTGAACATCACAAAATGGGGCTCCAAACAGTTCACCCACCTTACCTCTGTCATCCCCTTTCTCAGCCTGTCTCACATAATCAGTGTGCCCCTGCCCATCGTGAGGTGACGCTGGACCAAGTTACCCTGTGCCTCATTTGCATATACAATTTTGAAGCACCCCAGGGATCATAACAAGAACACCTAGTTCCAGTCGTGAGTGGAGAGCTAATTAGCCCATGGATCCTTTGTGGGGGGAAGGTGTATCTAGAGTATACACACATACTGAGCAGTGCTGAACTATGGGGTCACCATGCCTTGAAATCTGGTGGGTCCCAACCCAGTGAATGAACTATATGGTAAATCATGAGCCTTTTGGCTTTAGACTAATGCAATGCATGTTAGCACTATATATATATCTATATATATATATATGTGTGTGTGTCAAAATGCTCCTGATAGCATGTTTACGGAGAATGTGCGTTGAAACTTTAAAGGGGGTTAAATGCTTTTGCACCACTTTAATGGTGTTGGTGTTTGCATGCATCAGCTGTGTATTGTGCAGTAATTCCAGCTGCTTTAGCAAATTCGGCAGCGTAAAGTGCCTTAAATGACTTGGGGCGTAGCAAACTAAAACTCCAAGGAGTTTTTGTCATCTTCTATTCGAGTAAATACAGTAATTTAAGCGCCAGGATGCTCATGCAGGCTTAGTAAAGCTGTAGGCAACTTTAAAGGCTTCATAAGAGCCTCAATGTCTTCAAAAGAACCTATTTAGCTCCTAGACCTCCCAAATTGTGTATGTCTCTACAGCTTATATATTCTTTCCACTAAAACTAGATAGCTGATGCATGCTACAAATATGCAAGATGTCCTTATGGAATTTGTGAACTCCTTGAATGACATATATTTATTTACAGATCAAAGAAATTCCCTGGGTGAGTCAGGGAAGGTTTTAAACTCTTTGAATCAAACTATTTGGTTTGCAAATTTTAAAATGAACTTCCTTTGGATGCATATTTAGAGATGTGGGCACTGTCAGTTACCTGAAGATTCTAAATTTCAGAAATGCATTGCAGTTTGTAATATCTTGATATCAAACCTCTGGGAGCCTACTCATATCAGGCCAGACTTGAGGCTCACATGGCTGTTCTATGTGTGATTCCTTCAAGCAGACAAAGGATTAGAGCTGGGCAGGGACTGGAATTTCTGATCCATGTCTGCCTTCCCAACAAATGCCAATCCTGTCACTCACCTCTACTGCCACAACTATCCACCCCTCCCCTAAAATAAAACCAGCAGGGTCTACAGATTGTATACATGGCTATCCCAGAATGTGGCATACCTCATTGAATGCACCACATGCCCTCATGGAAGCCATTTGGTAAAACCAGACAAAAACTGCATTAAAACGAATGATTGCAAGAGATCATGGTTTAAAAATCACAAATTTTCTGATTAAAACCCCCCAAATCCATGTTTTTCCATGATTAAAATGAAACACCACTATATATATAGAGAGGTCAGTTGAACACAATGTTTTATTGATACATTTACAATTGTATAGCAGTTTGGAAGCCTGCCAGTGCCTCAATCATTATAAAATACATTCTAAAAACCTGTATATTTTGGTATTTAATTTTGTTTTTTTATCAGGGAAAATCAGAGCTCCCCCTGCCCCCTTCTCTCACTAGGGTCCACCTGTGGCTGTCCCCCCACACTGCTGCTTTGTGGTGCTGAACAGCCCTGATATGCTGGTGTCTTGCTCCTGCCCATGCTGTTGCCCCTCACTCCCAACCCATAGTGCCCTGGCCCTGCCACTGCCCTTCACTATTGACCCACATCCCCCTGGCCCTGCTGGTGCCTGACTTCTGACCCACAGCCCCTTCCCAGCCCTGGTGGTGCCTGTCCCTTCCCACCCACAGCCCCCTGGCCCTGCTGGTGCCCCTCACTCATGACCTACAGCCCCTCTAGCCCTGCCAGTACCATTCATTTCTAGCCCACTGCCTGCAGGCCCCAGGTCCCTCCCA
>NW_005842822.1:315923-318434 GCF_000455745.1 Alligator sinensis | reverse complement strand
TGTAGGGAACAAGGTGGGTGTGGGGAAGGTGGGCTGTGGGTACAGGTGATGCATTGGGGTGGAGAGGGCACATATTCCCCAGACTGGTGGCCATGGTGATGCGGCACTCCCTCCTGCGCTGAGTCTTGCCCACTGGGCCATGGAGGCAGCTTCTGCCTAGAGCTGGTCTGGCCTGGCTGCAGCACTGTGCCTCACGTCCCACTGTGGGTACAGAAATATGGAGGGGCACATGTCCCATCATCCCCCTGGTGGTCACATGTGCCCTCCCTGCCTCCCCAGGTCTCCCTTTGCTCTCACCCCCATAGACTTACCTGGAAGAAGCTATGGGAGCTGCTTTCCATCACCCTACCTGGCTGCCACGTGCATGTGCGCACACGCACATGCATGTGACACCTCCTGTCCCCTGAGTCCTGTTCCCCTCAGCCCCAAGCAGTCCCATGCAGGCTGGAACTCCGCTAATCTGAAAAAGGGAAACCTGTGGGGTTTTTTCCTTAAAAGTAGAAAATCCGCATACTTCCACATTTTCCTGTAGCAAATGGAAAATCTGAATCCGTTATGATTGATCACAGACAAGAAGGGAAAAATACTAGAATGCAGGTAGGGAAACAACTATTTGTTCTCTGATCACACAGTTTCCATATTCAAGGAAAATTTATAAAACACCTTCAAAAAATAAGTCTGAGAGTAAAAAACCATTAGCCTATTGGACACTAAGAACCAGAGGCTTGATATAGACAATGATGGCAGAAAACATGGTAAAGATGTATCTTACAGACTAACTGACTCAGAGATGCATAAGCTTTCTTGAGCAAGAGACCACTTTGTCCCATATTATGAAAGAGAACAGGCTATCAAATAGACAATGACTTTGTGGCCCATTATAATCTACTGAATACTTGCTAATTTCTGTACTTCACAGGTGGTAATGACCCTACTGGACACTCTTGTCTTATCCTTACAAATCTTATTTGTATTTACATAAGGACTTTTAGACAAGTCCTTGTTCCATTTACTGTTTAGCTCTGCTGTGTTTGCTTCTCTGTATCCAAAAGTTTGTCTGTGTCCCTCCCAACTATACAGTTGGTTCAATAATACATATAATTCAAGAAAATCCTTGTCTCTCAAAAAACCCCAAAACCGCATCTCTAATTGGAACAAAAAGACAAAATTTTCAAGTGCTCTGTGAAGCAAAATCTCTGAAAAATTTTGATCCCGGGCTAGAGAAGCATTCTGCTTCAAGTTCTATATTTTATTAACATACCCAATATAATCTGATAGACATACATTTCAAAATGCGCATTTTAACATGTCACAAAAAATAACTCAACATGATAAAGCTGAAAAATAATTTTGATTTTTTCATTGAAAAGTTTTTTGTTCAAATCAACATTGTGTTGTAATACAACATTGCTTTTGATGAAGCTGCATTCTTTTTTTCAATTTAAAATATTTTAAATCAACTCTGCAAAAGATATTGTCAGGGTCTCTGTGTCAAGGGAAACACTGTTATTTCTTCAATAAGCATTCAGTCAAGCATTTAGGCCCAAGACATCGAGGCATTTAGGTTCCTCACTTCTATTTAGCCAGGTTTTCAATGAGAGTCATGTGGGCGTTAGTTCTTTCCCAAGTTTTGCCCCTATCTGTTTGGGTATTCCAGCTGATCATTTCTTGTGATGAAAGGATATTCTGTATTGCAGAATTTTGTTCTGTAAGTAATTAACTTAAAAATAGCATGTTATGAAGCCCTTATCACTATCATGTTGAGACAAAGCAATTTTTTGCAGTATTACTTATCAATATTTTACTAATCGTTTTCTAAGAACCTACCTAAAGCATGCTGACCGTGATGAATTCAGGGATCTGGGTTTTCGTTCACCACAGAAAAATGCAGTAAAATACGGATTTTCTCATTTTAAGGGGAAAAACGCAGGTTTTGTCTTTGTGAAGAGAAAAACACAGATTTACTCCTTTAAAGGAGGAAAACGCAGGAAATGGTGGGTTTCCCTCTGCAGGCTGGCAGAGCTCCAGCCTGCAAGGGCCTTGGAGGAGCAGGAAGAGGACAGTCAGGCCAGGGGTGCCATGTGCATGTGCACATGCACACATGCACCCACTTCCCAGCATGCCCTGCCATGCCGGGTCCCACCCGCTGGGCCATGGAGGCCCTGTGGGGAGAGCAGCAGGGCGGAGCCCTGAACCTGCAGTGGGCAGCTGGCATCTACCTCCACCTGACACACAAATCAGGGGGGCACATGCCCCTCCCCCTCAGACTGCATGCAGCAGCAGGGAAGAGGGCAGTAGGGCAGGAAGCCCAGAGCCTGCAATGGGCAGCCTGCACCTGCCCCCCAACAGGCTCTGCTCCAGCCGTGCCACCTGTGGGGAGGGGGAGCTGGGCTCCATACTCTGCTCAACCGCAGCAGCGACCACCTCCCACATGCAGTAGCCGGGGCTTAGATGCTGCTACGGGGGGCAGGGGGCCACGGACTTGGGTCCCTGGTCCCATACCCTTGGCAG
>NW_005842822.1:279906-315892 GCF_000455745.1 Alligator sinensis | reverse complement strand
TGTGGCTTGGGAGCGAGGGGCCTGGACCTGCATCCTGGTGAGCAAAGTGGGCAGGGGGGAACTCTGATTTTTCATCATAAAAAACCTAAAATCAAACGCCAAATTTTAAAGGTATTTAAAGTTTATTTTATTTTAGTGATTGAGGCACTGGTAGGCTTCCAAATTGCTTTAAAATTGTAAATATATCAATAAAACACTGTGTTCAACCCATACCTATATATATAGTGCTGTTTCATTTTAATCACAGTTTTTGGGGATTTTAATCAGAGAATTTGTGATTTTTTTTAATCAGAGAAAACCAGGATCCCTGGTGATTCACAGAAGTTTAGGGCTGGAAGGGTCCTCATGATATCATTGGGTCCAGTCCCCTTGATCATGCACACTTCATGTTGAGAGCCTGCTGAAGAACATGGGATATTTAAAATAATCACTAGCATGTCCCTGTTTTTCTGGCTCCTATATTTTGAAACAAAGCCAGGATAGGGCTACTTTTGTAGATGCTGTGAGGGCCAGGGTTGTAATAAAAGGACTTGCATAGCTTTTATCTGTGGATCTCCAAGATTAAGGGCAAAAGTTATGCTTCACTTGGTGGAATACCAAAATGCAGTTTGCAACCAACTCTTGTATTATTTCACTATACTCTAGGAGCAATCCTATTGTGACAGTGTAAGTGCCACCATAGGAAGACATCTGTGCATCTTCAGATAAACCTGGTCCTGTAATGGTCATTTACATACCCAGCCGGGATAATAAAATCACTTCTACACTTTAGCTGAGTAAGAAGAGTTGACTGGAAAATGGAGAAGTATCATTATCCCATTCCCATTCTAAAGATGGGAAAAATGAAAGCACTTAGTAGTTAAATGCTTAACCCAAAGCTGCGTAGCAAATTGGCAGAGCTGTGGGAATAAAGTCCCGCTGCCCAGTCCCATGTCCTGTCTACTTCCTTATGCAACAGTGACAGAGATGAGTCCAGGAATACCTTGTTCAACGGGACAAAGCTGAACTGGTTCTGAGTAAAAGAAAGATGGGGTTGGATTTCATCATAGCTACTCAGCAACATTCAGCATCCTCTTCTTTTCCCTGCCAGAGATCCAGCACTTGTGGCTGTGGGCAGAGGCATCAGGCACTCCTCCTCTTAGTCAATAATTCAGGGTGTGAAAGACCAGGTTACACCTGCATGTTTCATGTAGTTTGTCCTTGTAATAAGCTGATTGCTTTCCTTCTACATGGAAATGCTTTTGTCATGACCTCCTTCATATAGCCACTCTTGCATCATATCCCCCTGTACCTTCTGTCACTCTGATGACTTTGTTGCATATGCTTCTTTCTCCAGTGCTGGTGTGGTAAAGTCACTAACCTATCCCTATGGCCAAAGGGTTACACACCTCTCTGGTAACCTCCTGTTACCTCTTCCTTTGCTTCTTTCACTACTTAATCTAGCATGGACATGCAACCACAGAAGCCCATATGAAGCCCTAAGGAACCACTTCTGGGTAGAGGGCAGCCTGCCTGCCTTCCCTCTGCTGTCCAGCAGCCTGGCAGAAGAGGAAGCACAGAAGTGCATGCATGAGCTCATGCATGTACTGAGCGCATGCAAAACATCCACCAAGTCCTGAGGATACAATGACTCCCTTGAGTGACTGGCAGACAACCCATGGGGAATGAACAGCCTTCCAATGTTGTTCCTCACTGAAACAAAGGACTGTGGAAATGGGGGTCCCTATCACCACCTCTGTCAGTTGTGCTCAGTTTGGAAGTGAAATATGGTTTTCCCCGAATTCTGGCTCTGTGCACACAGCCTGGGCTCAGAATCAGATTTCCCATGCATTATCACCAACCACAAGAGCTCTGTAAGCCAAACACTGCCCTTATCTCCTCCTTTGCAGCACTGCACTGCATACACCCTTGGATATGAATCTCTCCCTCTTGCCTGGAAACTTGCTCATCTGCCTTTGTGAGAGCTTCCTTCTCCTCTAAACCCAGAAAGGCTCCTCCACAGATCCTGTTTATGGTTCCTCAAAGAGCTGCAGTGCCAAGATTGCCCTTAGCAAGCATGGCTGGCACAGTAGCTGATGCAGCAGCTTGACACTAGCTATTATCTTGCTCTGCAATGAAGCAGAAACGAGTGTGCACAGATGAATTGGCAGAGTCCTTCTCCTGTCAAGAGCCATCAGCCACTTCTCCTTTCACTGAGAAACAGCCTAGGTGTAAATGATATTCTCTCACCACCTGACCCAGCTTCTACTGCATTAAGGGGTTGTAATAGTAGTTAACAGACAGTAAAGAGAGGTTTTCAAAGCAAGAGGCTGTTTGCACCCCTGGCAGAAATAATCCATTTACTCAGTTAATGGGTGTCTTTCTCTTCACAGGCTGATCATTGCATCAGCCTTTGCCATGCGTGTTCACAGTGGAAAAAGAGGGGGACCATGAGTTATGCGGACAATGATAGCAAAGTAGGGAGAGGCAAATCAATACGAGTGTTATGAAATTTTATGGTGTAATATCTGCAATTTGTGCACTGGATACAATACTAGGCTCTTTTCATGGACACTGATGTTGATGTTACTACACTATACATACCTGTGGAGATGGGTGTGCCTAGTTGGGTCCCTAGCCCAGGAGTTGGCAACCTATAGCCCGCAGGCCAGATTCAGCCTGTAAAGAGTGTGGATCCTGCCCATGGTGGGAGGAAGGGACTGGAATCACAGGCTGCAGAGGGGGCACCCCCAAGGTCCTTCTGCTGTGGGACATTTATTCTAGTGCATTCTTGTGCTACCCTTGACCTCACTGCCAAATTTACTCCTCAACATTGTTCTTGGCCATGGGAATCTGTGGCACTTGGCAATGGTAAGTGGAGATTGAAGGGGAGAGTGCAAAAGCAAGGAAGCAGGGATGGCTGGGAATGGCAGCCAGGGGTTCGGGTCCTGTGTGGGGGCTGGCTTGCAATCTGCAGGCCACTGTTCACAAATGTTGCGGACCCCTGCCCTATCCCATGTGTCATCTACTTTATTGACTTCTGTCCCTTACCTCCACACAACATGCACTGGTAATTGGATTCCCACTCCAATATTTCTGTGATAGTTACAGCTGGAAGTAGAATTTGGAGAGAGATTATTTTGGCTTTAGCCCAGCTGGCTTGAGAGTTCAAGTGAGAACTATTAACTAATCCACGTTCATCATAGTAAGGGCCAGCCAAGAATGGAACCTGACTATGCCACGTGTTGCACAAGTACAGTCATAGACAGTGCTTGCCCCAAAGATCTTATGATCTGGGTAGACAGGGCAGAATCAGGGATGGAGAAGAGGTGTAGCACACAAACAGAATAAACAGTGCGAAGGTAGCAAAAATACAGTATTGCCAACTCTCATGATTTGATATATAAGAAAGAGCTAAGTTTCACATTCCCGAAGTGTAGATGTAACAGGGGCCTTCTCGGGGCCGATTTTCCTATGGCCCGCCCACCTGTTTCTGGGCTAACTGCCCGCCTTCTTGTCTGCCATGCCTTGATGATAATTAATTAAATTGATGTTAATTAAGTGGGAGGCTGCTCATTTCTTGCCCCAATGCCAAAGGGCACTACCTGCGGCTCCGTTCCTCCCCTACACCACAGCCCAAGCCTCGCAATGGCATCCAGATGTTATCAATATCACTGGCCCCACACTGGGCCCCAGAACCCTGCTCTTTGACCCCCACCTGGATCCCTCTATTCAGGCGGCCTATTTTGTCTTTATTCCAGGCTACGTAGCTCCCCGAGCTGCTTCCCCCTTATGGGTGTGGTCCCCCCGGGACCTTTGGCTCTACTGGCCCTGGCCCCACATCCAGGCCAGTCAGAATGCCAGGCCCTCAGCTCTGGGCATTCCTTGCGGTGGGCCCCCGGCCCTTCGACCCTTCCAGTCCTGGCCCCAGCATTGACCAGTCGGAGGATGTCAAGACAGGTTGAGTCTATGGCCCGCCTCTCTCTCTCTGGGGTCCACCTTCCAGACCCTACAAAGGGGGTAACCCACCCAGTTGTGGGAGCTGGGGTTAAGGTGCCCCAGCCCACCTTTCACAGGGTTGGTAACTGGCCTGGCATTTCCTGGGGGCTGTCGCACCACTGGGAGCCCCACCAGGCCACCCACTCCCAGCAGGGTGCAGTTTTAGATCATACCCAGGACCAGGAGTCTCCTGACCATCCCCTACAGCTCCTCCCTTACTTCCAGATGATACCAGCAGCCCTGCAGCCAGGCGATGTTGCCCGGCCTTCCAGCAGCAGAATGCCCTGTTTATATGGGCAGCCCTGAATCCAAAATGGCTGCCCTCATCAGGCACCTGCCGGCTGCTGTCTTCAGGCCCTTAAAGTGGCAGGCACAAACAATGCCCTGCCACAGTAGACTTTAAGAACAATTTAAAAAATCATGAGAGTCAGCAACCCTGAAAATATTCATACCACAGTTTTGGGGGTAAGTGGTGGGGATAGGGGTTGGGTGTAATTAGGAGGGCAGTAGCTAGAAGGAACTGTAAAGGAAAGTGGACTGAAGAAACAAGGCAGCAGAAAGGAGGATATGATGAACCAGTGTTGAGGTGAAGACTGACAGAGAGCATTAAAGCAAGCAGCCAGCCCACCAGCCCATGGAAGAGCAAGTCCAGTCTGAACCATACACTGAGGTCCCCACTTAGGTGACTTCTGCAGCTACTTCTACCATGAAGAGACACTGGTTGGCTCCTCTGCAATCTCTCCTTCCCTATCTGGGCTAGGGATAGAAGTTACGCATAAGCCAGTTTAAGTGATGAGAAACTTGTTTAAATCTGTAACAGAACAGAAGCTCAGTGCACATAAACCAGTTTCAAAATGCCTGAAACTGGTTTAAGATAAACCTGGTTGAATGTAGTATCAGACTTAACTGATTTGGGTCAAACCAGTTTATGGGTCTTCTGTCCGAGACCCCTTCCTGGTACAAGTTAAATCACAGTCCCCCAGCATCCCAGCATGCTTTCCAGCCCTGGGTTGGGCTGGGCTGGGCTGGGCTGGGCTGTCTGCTCCAGAAAGCAGGGCTGGCCCCACCCCTCTGTTCCCTAACTGGAGCAGTGAGGGCTGGCTGATGGGGGGGGCAAGCCTGGCTGGGGATGCAGCCCAGTCTATGACCCGCCCCCCCCCCCCCACCAAACCCTGACTGGGGTCTGGGGCCAGGGTGGGGGTTCAAACACCCCTTCCTCTGCTCAAACGTATTGCTGGCTGCAACTGTGGACTACAAATCCCAGAAGCACCTGGAAGCAGGGACAGGCAGTGATGAGCACCCCTGCAGAGTCCTGCTGCTGTAATTCTGGACTGCAAACCCCGGAGATCTTGGGGGCAGCAGGAAGAAGAAGTGAACACACAGCTAGAGAGTTGTGCTGTAGCACCCCCAAGCTTCTGGCCTGAGCCACTGCAGGCATGTGGCTGCATTTCCTGAATCAAAGGTGTCTGTTCACTTCTGTTTCAATTTAATCTGTGCAGTTTAGACTAATCTGCAAAGACTGAATCAATTCAGCCTCGGTCTTTTTGACTGTCTGTACTTAGCCCTGAGGTTATGTGTATGAGTGATACTATTGGAATCCTTCTATTCCAGGGTGTGCAAATAGTCCCCTTGGCACAGTTCTTGGTAAGGGGTGGCCCTAGAGTGGGTTCATTTTATCCCCTGACCCTTTCAACAAAGTCCCTGCTTTGGTTATTTTTGTTCTGCTTGCTGGAGTCTTTTTGGCTGTCCCACAAGATGCTGTTCAAGGACATGGAAACTTGACTGAATGGATTTGAAGGGTCAGCTTCATTTTGTAAAGATTCAAATAATATTTGAGTGCGAAACTTATTGTAAATATGTCCAGGACAGAAGTCCACTCATAGCAGGGACTGGGAGAGTGAACCCTGGAGTTCATGGAACAGCAGGAGACTTCCAGACTCCATGGAAAGGAGAGAAACATCAGTCCTGACTGCTCCAGACTGCATGCTTGTGAAGAAGGCTAATGGCATCCTGCATTAGTAGGAGTGTTGCCAGCAGATTGAGGGAAGTAATTAGCCCACTCTATTCAGTACTGATGAGGCCACATTTGGAGTCCTGTGTCCAGTTTTGCCACCCCCTACCTCCAAAAAAATGAGGACACGTTGGAGATAGTCCAGCAGAGGGCAACAAAAATTGTTAGGGGCCTGGGGCACATGACTTATGAGGAAAGCCTGCCAGAACTGGGCTTATTTAGTCTGGAGAAGAGAAGACTGAGGGAGAATTTAATAGCAAACTTCAGCCACATGAAGGGTGGTTCCAAAGAGGATGGAGCTGGACTGTTGTCAGCAGTGGCAGATGAGAGAGCAAGGGGCAATGGTCTCAAGTTGCAGCAAGGGAAGTTTATGTTAGATATTAGGAAAAACTCTCTCACAAAGAGGGTAATAAAGCACTGGAACACGTTACCCAGAGAGGTGACATTTCCATCCTTGGAGGTTTTTAGGTCCTGGCTAGACAAAAGCCTTGGGTGGGATGATCTTGTTGGGGATGGTTCTGCTTTGAGCAAGGGTTGGATTACATGATCTCTTGAGGTCCCTTCCAACCCTAATTGTCACAGCATAGTGGTGCAGTCATAGCCATGCCCTTCCTGCTTAGAGTGCATAAAAGAAACAGAATCAGGCCCTTTACTCCAGATGCAGTGTGTCCAGGCCCCAGGAACATTCTCCAGAAAGCATCCACTCACTTTCCAAAGAGTAGGGAGAGGAGGGGAGAATCAAAAGCAATGCCAGTGAAGCTGCTTTCCTAGCCGATACTGTATCTTGAACACAACACAGCAGCCTCCAGGCATGGAGCACAGTGGACTGCAGCAATACAGACTTTTGTTTGCTCCAGTGGTATTACAAATAGAAGTCAGGTCTGGATGGAGAACAGGGCATCTCCCCAATTATGAGGGGGAGATGGAAAGAGCTGTACAGAGAAAGCCACTTGTGGTCAACAAACTTACCTGGCACTACAGTGGAAGCCAGGAACTATTCTAGGACACCACCTGCTGGCACCTTAGGTATTCACATATAAATAGACTACAGCCCTCACTATGCTAAAATGAAAAGGCCAACTTGATTTTGATGGATTTTCAATCAGTTTTGTGGTTGACGGCTTTATAACCAAGGAGAAAGACACTTCTATGCCTTTTTATCAACTATGCTCAGTACAAAAGTGAGCTGTAAATTGGGATGAGGAAAAGGGGTATTAAAGGGAAGAAAATGAATGAGAGAAAATGTGGACAGAGTGCAAGGAAAGGAACGGTTAGCAGTCAGCAGCTTGGAATAGCCAGGAGCCCTGAGTCTCTGTAGCCCACAGTCTTATGCAAAGGTGTCATAAAGCATGATTCTGGTGTAGCAGCATTTTAACTTGTGCCATTCACTAGTGTAAACGGCTGCACAAGATGCCAAGCAATGGTGGATGACGTGATGTAGCCTGAGGTAGAACTGAATGTTTTCTTCTGGGACCGAAACAATCCTAGCAATTGCTGACTGGTGACCAGCTTAAAGTGACAAGGGTATCAAAAGAAAAATCCTATATTAAAAATTGGAATAGCAATTAGTGACCAGTTCTTCAGGGAGGTGGAGAGTGGTGGGGAGGGCGGTGTTGAAGTTTGCATGTGAAATAGCTGTGTAATTCGTACAGAAAGCTACTGATGTGCATTTCTACTGGATTTAGACTGGTGCATGGAAATAATCAGAGACAATTAGTTATGGCTGTAACTGGGGCATCAACACAGACAAAGCAGGTTATAGGCTGAGGGCAAGGAGTTGTGGGAGACATGCTATGAACATGGATTTGCCTTTGCCACCAATAGCAGAAAGGTCAGGCCCATGTGCTGTCAGCTGTTCAAATGTTAGCGTTGTGAAAATAGGCAGAACTGTCCCCCAGAGAGAGTTCTGTGCTCAGTATTAAGTTAAGAAATCAGTTGATGTTCTAACAGGGGAAGGAGCATGGCGAGGGACATCCATACCCATCAAACTATTGCAAGCCAAAGGAACGGGACTGTTCATTGCTTAACAGTCCAGAACCCTGTTCCAATCCCGTGCTACAGTGAGTCCACAATTGTTATGGCATTAATCCTTATTCCTATCTGCATTAGGTTGGAGTCAGGCCCGCTATGTTCAGGTCACTATTTCTCTTCTTTCCCGACTTGTAATTTAATTTACCGCAGGGAAGCATCTACGCATGCATTTTACTGCAGAGTTGACTAAATAGGTCTGCAGTAAAGCATCACCATCTACATGTGCCATGCTATTAGGCCAGAGTAAACTAATTAAGTCCTCCACCATAGGATAGTACTACCTGACACAAGTACTATCCTATGGTAGTTATTTAGTGTGCCACAATACACGTGTAGATTGTGACTGGGGCTGGCTGGGGCACAAAGGTGCTACAGTGGGGGAACTGTCTGCCAGCTAGCCCTGCACTGTAGCACCATTATGCCTCAGCCAGCCCCTCTGCAGCACATTGAGCCAGGGCAGAGCAGCTCTAGGCTGGCAGGCTGACCCCACAATTCCCCTGCCAGCCAGGACTGTGCCACATCACCTTAACATGCTGTGGTCCCGGGTGCATGTGTAAGCAAGTTTCTTCAGGTGCACTAATTTCACATGTAGATACACCCACAATTTTACGAATAATAACTTCCAATTAAATAATTTTGTTTCAAGTGTTGAGGATAGAATATTTTCTTAAAGGTTCACCTTTCCTAAAATCTGCAAACTGGGACTGGCTGGAAACTGAAATAATGCTAGTACTAATGACTGGAGCAAATGGGGTCTTTGAAGTGAAGTGCTCTGGATCTGTCTACAGGAGCCTTCAGATTCTCAGACCAGGAGACCCTTAGAGTCTCTTCCATCATTCAAGTACAGGGCAAGTTTCTGTCCAACCCCATCAATTCTCTTGACTGATGCTTATCCTACCACAGGCTCCAAGATTCTACTGATGGATGATTTTCAGTGGAATACATTGATCCACCTTCTTACCTATCTTCATTTGTCCCTCACGGTTTTACAAAGCTGTTCGTCACTGTACAGACAGCCCCATAGGACTGTCAGGAGTCTCTGTCTTTTCTTTTTTTTATAGCTCAAACTATGTTTTAATTCTTTTTTGTTTTGTTTTTTTAATCTATTTTATTACTTGCCACTGGTTTCCTTATAGACTGGGAGGTGTTTGGGAGAAGAGAAATATGTTAGTTCTGTGAGATGTCTTGGGCACAGGCATTAGCTCCTGGATATGGAGTTTGCTCAATGGCTTGTACTAAGGACATTTCTCAGTACTGTAAAGATTCAAATTCCTCTGAGAGTTGTTTAAAGTGATCATGATGAAAGAGGTTTCTTTCTGACAAAGCCAGTCCTTTCCTTATTTGCTTCTATGCTCTGTTCCACAGAGTATTGTTTCCATGCCACATCATCTAGTGTCTCTTTACACATGAATCCACCCAAAGGAGAAAGGAGCCTTTTCTTGGAAGACACTGGAAAGTTTCTCTGGCCCAGAAGTTTCTCTGGTCATTTCTGCTCTTTTTTGCCAACGATTGAAATTCCTGATGTGATTTATAGTTTACATCTGTATAAAGTAATCCATAGATGGCAGGCAGTCTTATCGATTTCATTGAAGAATGCATCTAGTCCTTAATGCTCTGAATCTATTGCAAACAATGGAAAAGCAGTAAGTCTAACTATACCAAAGCCTAGAAAAACAGGTGGGGTTAATTTAAAAGAAAAGACAGATATTGTTGAAATGGTTTGAGTACATCTAACAGATGACAAGGTTTTTTTGTTTTGAGGGAATGCATCACGGTTTTCTTTCCAGGTGAAATACTACTGCTATCTCATACTTTTAACTGCAAACTCCCTTGCATTCATAATAGACAGTCATGCATTTCCTTTGTTATTCATGTCTATTTTTGCTGGGGTCTTGCAGATGGAATGAATGTGAACATCCAGCTACAATATTCTCTTTATCACTGCCAGCATAAGCTGTGATTCTCCAGTATTTGGACTGTATAGGTAGTTCAGAGTGAACTGGCTATACATTGCCTGTGATACAGAGAAGCTTTGCCGGGCCACTCAGCATGGGCAGTCTCCCTGAAAGACTGGGGGATTGCTTTACCTACCAATTGCCCATTTTACCACCATTGTCCTGTCTCTCTCAGCCCATGACAACACTACTATAGAAGGTACTAGAGCGGGAAGTTCTGCAAAGCAGGGAAGATAGAATGATCCAGTTTCCCACCTTGATCTACATCAGCGGTTCTGAACCAGGGGCACACGTATCCCCAGGGGGTACGTGAAACCTCATCAGGAGGTATGTGAGATATATTTCATACATTATCTAACACAGGTCAAAAAATTAATTTCCAATTGAAAGGGGGTACGTGAAGTCTCACTCTGAGATGAAGGGGTACGTCAACTGAAAAAGGTTCAGAACCACTGATCTAAATCTCTGCGAATCCAGCATGGTGCCATACCACTCAAATGACCAATCAGGTCTCTTTAAAACACCTGTAGAGATCATTTGGTGCTACTGTGGATTATATCTACATCTATTCTAATATTATAAAAGCCATAGTCTGTCTGTCTGTCCATAACACTTTATTCGCACTCTGGTTGGCTGATGGAAACAACCAATCAGCGTGTGAATGCAACGTTCAGACAGGAGGTGGTGGCATGGTGGAGCACCACCGTGATGGTGGGGACACAGGGGATGTGTGTGTGTATAGACAAATGACCTCAGGCAGAATCTTCAATACTGCCTACAGTTAAATTTACCCAGCATTTAACTGGGCAAATGCTGTGTAAATTATGTTTCTCATTTGCTTATAATTTAAGCAAACTTCAACCATGCAAGTTGCAAATCTGTCTGCGATCTGTCTGCCTTGGGCTGAATTTTTCCAGCCTAAATGTCAACCTGCTTTTGATAATGAGATCTGGGAAAAATACGTTGTTTTGCTCTTATTAAAATATCCATTCCCTTCAGGAGTGATAATCCCCAGTGCATGGCATTGGGATCCTGAATGAGAGGATGTATCCCTTGTTTTCCTCATGATACTCTTCCACAGAATTTTACCCAGCTATGAGCTTGTGAAAATCACTGTTCACACATAGGTATTAGAGGGTTGTTAAAGGCTGGCAGCATTGCTTTAGGAAACTTCCATCTGCACTAAGCATGAAGGCATGGGGCAGTCTGACTACAGGCAGATGTTATTTTTGTGCCACTCTAAACATTTGTATAGCAACACAAAACTTGAGCAAACAGACATCTTAGCCTTTCGACCTGCCAAGATGCCTAAATTTTGTGATGGCAATGACCCTAGTCATACGTTATTTTGCCTTTTGCAGCTGGTGTCTGTTAGCTTATAGTGGGAGAGTGGCTGCCCACACTCTCTAGCTTTCCTGGGCAGAAGCTCTTGGGGCTTCAGGGGCCTAATCCTGTCAGACAACAGCCCTGTGGTTTGGCAGCATGATCTGTGCTCCATGGGAATCCCTCCAGGGGTTTCCTGGGGTACATGTCTGCTAGCCTGGAAACAGGCACTCTCACTGGGGCTCCCCTCTCTTGGCTTGCAGACCACCAAGGCCTGGCATCAAGAAACATGCGCTAAGGGGAACATCTCCTGCAGAGGGGAACCTGGCATATATTCTTCCTTGCCATGCCCTGGGTCAGGGCGTGGTCTGCAAGCCCAGGGGGGAAACCCCTGTGTGAGCTTCCCCTTCCAGGTTTGCAGATGTGCACCTTGGGAATTTCCTGCAGGGGAATTCCTCTGAGCCCCAACAGGGGTGTGTCTGCAAATAGGGGGTTTCCACTGCTTGCATGTGCCCCAGGGCAGAACACAGCACCCAGACACAGCACCTGGGGCCATTTTATCACAGGATTGGGCCCAGTGGTGACATGTAGGGGGTGCATGGGGGGACTCCCCCCTCTCCCCCTTGGTTGCTGACTGGTCATTGGGGGGAGCTCATGCCCCTCCCCTAAGGTGGCATCAGTCACCCATGATTGGTCCCATGAAGCCCCAGGAGTTGCAGGGGCCTGACAACAGCCCCAGCTATGTCTGGGACAGACATTGCCTAAACCAGTTTGACCCAAATCAGTTAAGTCTGATACTACATTTAAGCAGGTTTATCTTAAACCATTTTCAGCCATTATTTGAAACTGGTTTATGCACACTGAACTTATGTTCTGTGACAGGTATAAACCAGTTTCTGATCACTTATACTGGTTTATGCATAATATCTGTCCCTAGCCCAAATGTCAATGAAGCAGATCAGCTGTGTTGCAACACGTGCAGCACAGAGGATTGCACTTCAAAGACTATGTCTGTTTCCAACCTTTGTGTGTGTTTATGTGGATAGGACGAGAATGCACTGGACTGGAGGGAAGAAGGGGTTGGGGACAGAAAGCTTAAGGAAGCATGCGGGGAAGAGGGAAAGAAGGAGGCAGGCTAGGGGAAGTGGAGCAGAAGGGACTATAGTCACTAGACATGTTCCCCTTCAGAGCCTGCAGTAGAATTCCAACATCTCCATGCCGTCAGCAAACATCTGTATAACCCAGCGGTAAAGTGGGTGTTATCTGCTTCTAATGTCTGGCCCTTGGAGAGGAGAATAACCTACAGGTGCTACCAGCTGCCCTATTAAATGGTAGCAATTTATATTGTGCTGTTCTAGCTCTGCTGAGGATTCACAGAACTCAGTGTATTTTCCTTTAAAAAACAACAAACTTAGGACCAATACATCAAAAAATGACATTAGAAGAAATTGAACTTTAAAGTCAAGCAGTAAGCAGGAAACACCATAAACAGGCTGCTTGTGCAAGCTTAATTTTGCCATTTGTGAGAGAGTTGCTTCTATCAAGGTGCCTGATTTGCAAAAGCTCTGAGCACTCATGGTGGCAAGTGACATTGCCATGCTTTACACACACACAACTGCACAGTGCCATACTCTCTGAAAAAACAAGCCCTTGGAGACTCAAGATGGGCACTGCAAAGAAGTGGCAACTTAGTAGTTTGGATTCTGCGTTTCTTAGGTCCCTAGCTGGGGACAGTGAACATTGCTTATATAGTATTTGTGGAGCACTTGCATGCAGCAATGGTGAATCTGTAGAAAAGCTCAGGAAGAAATGGAAAAATCTATATTCAGTTCAGGGCTTGGTGGGTGTGTGTTGAATAGTTCTTGGGCCACACAGCATTATGGAAATTAAAGTAAATATTGGATAGCTATCCATTCCATGAGCGCTATTGAATAGCTCACTGTTCACTGAGTGCTATACAATGCATCACTGAATGAGGCAGGGTCCAATGGAAAAAGACTAGGACATGACTGTGTGACTATCCTAATGGCTATGCACAAGGTGGGGATACATTTAATTTAGGGTGCTTATATTGTAAATTATCACTGCTTGACTTCATTTTCATATGATTCTCTCTGTAATGTCGATTTGTATTCAACATACATTCACATACTCTGCTTGTCAACATCATAAACCACTGAATTCATGTTCCCCAGTGCTGCCACCACTGGCTGGCCAGGCACCATGTAAACTCTCTTTTACTGACTAGAAACAGGCAAATTTACCAACCGCCAGCCAGTAAGTGAGAACATATGTGAAAAATATGTTCCATCGTTTGCTTCTCATGAGCCTAGCAGTTGGCAGAGCGCTGCTGTTTTTATATGGAGAGGAAGACAAGGAAAATGAGAGTTTTGACTGACTTATACCTTCAAATTGTTGCCCTTAATCCAGAGCTCAAGCAGGGGATTTGATAGGGATCAGTGAATGAGTGTTATCCATGAAAGTGCCTTTAAGCCTGTTGAAGTAAACTACTCAGTGGAGTCCTGTTCATTTCTTATTTTTTGTTCCTTCCAAGTATATTTGCAGTTGGCAAAGGGTGGACATATGCCTGTCTCCAACAATTTAAAGCAGATGATTTTGCTTCTAGAAATACCCAAACTGGGTCTCCAACCCAGAGCCTATTGACTACGTGCTTGTTGTCCTTACCAGTGTACTGACTCACATCTTGCCCCATACAGCAGTGTGATGATATTAATCCATGGTGCTGAAGGCACCCAGATTAACTCAGCACTGGATTAAGATGTTGAGCTCTTAGAAGATTAGCATATATAGTTTTCAACATTTCCAGACCTGTACTGAAAATGATTTCCCATGAGGTCACTGACTCTCTGCCAGTTGGCCTGTTGCTTTGTGTTAGATCTAAAGCATGTGGGTGCAACTAAATTCAGTCAGAAGAGGTCAGAGTTTCTGCATGGTTAGGATGTTATTCCCTACAGTCCCAAATGGGATAATACATTATTTGTATTAACGTGTCCTATATTTGGCTCAGGGTTTGGAAATGCACATGGGCCTCAGATGACTCAGGGGCATAATAATGGAATACAGAGCCTATCATCTCTAGGTTACCAAGACAACTTCAGCCCAAGATGGAAGGGAGAAAAGTAAAGGGTTACTACTATTTATGTGATGCCAATCTGGTCAGTTCCTCATATCTAAATACTACTAAAGGAAGCATAGAGTGTGAGTTAGATGACCTGGCTTCTATCCCTAGCTCTTCTCCAACCCATCATGTCACTGCAGTTACAAGTCATTTTGCCTCATTGTGTTCCCCCCACTCTACACTTTGTCTGTGAAGTCTTTGAAGCATGTGGGTGTACAGTTCCTACTTCAATAGCAACCATAATCATGTCTGGAGTACTGCTGCCAATTTCATGATGGTATTGCTCATTGCCATGTATGTATTTATTTCATAATGTTTTCATACTGCTATCTGTTTCACAATATTTACTAGCCTCATCTTACATAAATACTTTATTTGAAGCTTTATTTATTACATTTAAATAAGTTCAATGATCAGCCATCCATGCATGCATGATGGAGTCCTTCTGGATTCATCCACTCAATAGCTGGTTTTGTGATAACCTGGGTCTTGCCCAGCTCCCAATGAATGTATTACAATGGACTGATCTCCTTTGCAGTCTCAGGAAAGGGACCAAGACCCTAGATGGTGAGCATCCCTCCTGCTCCCTGAGGTGGTGCATGGTGGTCAGAGCTGAGAACCATTAATAGAGGAGTGAAGAGAACTTAGTCCACGACAGCCCATTTTCTCCTATGAATCAGTTCTGTAGCAGGAGAAGAGATCTCTGTTTGCCAGGACTTTGTGCTAAACACTTCTACCTCAGTGGGTGTGTCTACATGAGAGATTTACTGCAGAGCTGCCTAATTAGCTTGCAGTAAAGTCTCCACACCTACATATGTGCCCCTATTAGGCTGCAGGAAACTAATTAACTCTGCCATAGGTTAATACTTGTAAATACAAGTACTATCCTGCCACGGTGTTCGTTAAGGCGCAGCAGTGCACGTGTAGACACTGATGGGGCTCATTGGGGCATGAGGGTGCTTCAGTGCAGGGGCTGCCTGCTGGCTAGCCCTGGGCTGGAGCACCCTCATGCCCCAGCCAGCCCCTCTGCAGCACATTGAGCCAGGTCAGAGCAGCTCTGGGCTGGCAGGCTAACCCCCAGACCCTGTTCCAGCTGGAGATGTTCCAACCTGGCTCAATGTGCTGAGGTCCTGGGCGCATGTGTAAACATGGCATTTGGGAGCAATAAACTCTAGTGCAATATGCATATTGTGCCAGAGTTTATTGCTTTGCATTAATCACACATGTAGACACACCCAGTGAATGCTGAATAAGTGCTGTTAATAAACACTAACCTCACTAAATTTCACCCTGGAGCCTTCTTCAGTTCATTGCACCAAATTCATCCTTGAATAACGGAACTGAAGTCAACAGAAATATGCTCTAGTACATGATATCTTGTCCTGATATTGCTTATAACCATACAGGAATCCTGGTTTTCTGTGTTTAAAAATTCCAAAATTCTCTGATTTAAAAAAAAAATCCCAAATTGATTAAAAAAACCCAAATTCTTGTTTTTCCATGATTAAAATGAAATGCCGCTATATATAGGTATCAGTTGAACACAATGTTTTATTGATATATTTACAATTTTAAAGCAGTTTGGAAGCCTACCAGTGCCTCAGTCATTAAAATAAAATAAAATCTAAATACTTCTTTATTTTGGCATTTAATTTTGGTCTTTTTATCATGGAAAATCAGAGGTCCCCTGCCCCCTTCACACAACAGGATGTGGGTCCAGTTGTGGCTGTCCTCCCACCCCCACACTGCTTTGTGGCACTGAGCAGCCCTGCTATGCCAGTGCCCTGCCCCTATGTTGTTGCCCCTTCTGGTGGGCCAGTAGGGGTGCTTCTGTGCTGAGTCACCCGCCTCACTGTGCCCAACCAAAAGCCAGGCTTCGAGTGCCTCCTCTGGGGTGCCTACATTGGGCCAACCACCTGGGGCAACCGCTGCCACCACTTGAGATCTGGTCTTTGTTAGGGCTCTGTGCTGCCTGGGGCACACAGACCCTGTAGACCTTGAGGGTGCTTAACCCACTGTGGGATTCTGGGGTGCTTCTTTTAGCCTGAGGCATACACAAGTTGCCTCCTGTACAGGAGGAGTGCAAAAAGCCAGGCCCACCTTAGCCAGTTGAGTAAGTGAGCCAAAAAAGGCTGGTCCCTTCCCTCTTAAGCACACACAGCAAGGTGTCTAGAACAGATAAATTTATTGATCAAAGAGGGATAGGGTGAGGAAGGAATACAAAACAATAGAATATAGAAAGAAAACTACCCTTGAGCAAAACAGCATAGGCTTGTTGCCTTTTGGCACGTGACTAAAACACTGAAATCTAAGCTCCTAGCTAGATTTCAGGTAAGTTACTCACATCTACATCCAGAGAATTCTGGAGACCCATAGCTTGATTCAGTGGCCAGAAGATGTCTCCCCACCCTCCTAAGATGGACCCTTTAAATAACCTTTCTGACCTCATCACCAGGACCCAGCCATAAACCAGTATCCTCAGACCACGTCTGATGCCGACTGGTTAGTTTGAAAAATGTCAGCACCCACAGGTGAGGGTTTAGCGTTACACAGGACAAGGGAAGAGCGAGCTTCCCCCCTCCCTCAGGAACTTCTCCAGTCGAGGTCACCTAGCTGTCCAAGTCACCAGGTGGAAACAGCAGCCAGATTTGGGGGGCCGAGGGGGTTGGGCAAACTCAGAGCAGGAAGGCAGACAAAGAGAGCGATTCCTTCACAACCCTCACTCCCAACCCACAGCCTCCCGCCCCCAGCCCCCCAGTGTGTGAGGAAGGGGGTGGGTGTGTGGGGAACAGGGTTGGTGTCTGGGGAAGAGGAGATGTGAGTACAGGCAATGCATGGAGGGAACAGGGTGATTCAGCAGAGGTGATTCAGCACAGGTGATTCAGCACAGAGGCAGGAGGGTATGTGTCTCCCCAGATTTCTGCACCCACAATGGGGTGTGGGGCACAAAGCATGGGGCTGCAGCCAGGCCAGACCAGCTCTGGGCAGGAACCACCTCTGCAGCCCAGTACGAGGGACTTGGCACAGGAGGGAAAGCTGTGCCATCATGGCCACCAAGGTGAGGCACAGTGGCAACTTTCTTCCCCCCACTGCTGCTGGGCAGTGCTTGGTGGCCATGGTGGTGTGGCAAAGGTGGCTCAAGCCCAGAGCTCGTTTGGCCCTGCCACGCTCTACTCTGGGTGCAGAAATCTGGGGGGGGGGGCATATGCCCCTCCACCCTCCTGCTGTATTGCCTGTGGGCCCCCCGCTCCGCCCCTGCTCCCTTAGACTTATGTGAAGGGAGCTACAGGAGCTGCTCTCCACCACAATGCCTGGCTGCCACGTGCATCTGTGTGTGCACAGATGCACGTGGCACGCCCTGCCCCCTGCGTCCCACTCCCCCCAGCCCCAAGCAGCCTCTTGCAGGATTACAGAGTTCCAGCCTGGGTTTCCTGGGTTTTTCTCCTTTTAAGGAGAAATTCTGCATTTTTCTGCAGCAGTCAGAAAACCTGGATCTCTGATATTCAACAAAACCTTGTTTTGGCTGAATCTGTTCATTTTTAATAAGGACAACTCTGAAATCCTTTCTGTCTCAGGTGATGTGAGCACCTTGGTCCTCTAAGACCCAGAGGGACCTGACACTGGAGGAAGATAGGGCCAGGATCCAGGACAGCCTTGACAGAGTGGAATCTTGGGCAGAACGAAATTGGCTGAAATTTAACGGGGATAAGTGCAAGGTCCTTCACCTGGGTAAGAAGAACCCTCACCACAACTACACGATGGGTGGTGGTCCGCTGGTTGGCACAGCATCTGAGTGAGACCTGCTTGGTCAATTACATTCACATACGTACATTCACGATTGGTCAATCGTGACCCCCACCCCCTGAGTGAGGGGGGCCACGATTGACCAAAAGATAAATATAAGCCAGCAGTGCGATGAGGTTGCCAGAAGAGCAAACAGACCTCTGGCATGCATCAGCCGATGCGTGGCCAATACATCCAGGGAGGTGCTCCTTCCTCTCTACTTGGCACTGTTAAGGCCTCCTCTGGAGTAGTGTGTCCAGTTCTGGGCCCCGCACTTCAAGAAGGACATGGATAAGCTTGATAGGGTACAAAGAAGGGCCACCCATATGGTCAAGGGCATGAAGGATAGGCCCTACAAGGAGAGAGAACTGGGCCTGTTCAGCCTGAGTAAGAGAAGGCTAAGAGATGACTGATAGCTGCCTACAAGTATGACAGAGGTGAGCACCAGGATCTAGGGGAGCAACTCTTCAGGAAGGCACCCCCAAGGGGGATGAAGACCAATGGGCATAAGGATGGTAATAGGAATTTACCCTAATAGAGGGTAAATTCAGGCTAGATATAAGAAAGAACTTCTCTGTAAGGGTCACAAGAATCTGGAACACACTCCCGGCAGAGGTGGTACAATCACCCTTCTTGGAGGTGTTCAAGATAAGACTGGATAGGCACCTTGTTGAGCTCACCTGAGCCCAATAACTTCCTGCCCGTGGCAGGGAACTGGACTCGATGATCTTACAGGTCCCTTCCAGTTCTATGGCACTTCATGTGATTATCTATGCTGCCTTTCCTGCCACAAGCTTAATTCAGGGTCATTTAGTCTTTTCTGGCTAAGCACCAAAAAGAGTTTGCTTATCTTATATGATCAAAATGACTTTATAGCATTTTTGTGTGTGAAGGAGGTTCCCTTTTCTATTGCTATAGCTGGTATTTACAGACTTTTTCAATATGAAAATGGATTACAGGGATGTAAAATTATTTAATGACTAAAGGAAAAGACTTCAAATGCAGCCAGATGTCTCCCCTCCACGTTTCCCCCCCAGAAGATTTAGTCTAGGTGAGCGCATCTACAAGTGAAATTAGCATTGCTGAATAAACTCTGGCACAGTTCATGCCAAAGTTTATTGCTTCCGGGCACAGCATTTATACGTGCACCCGGGACTGGATCAGGTTGAGCAGGGTGGCAGTGTCAGCTGGTAACGGGCTCAGGGGGTCAGCCTGCCAGCCTGGAGCTTCTCCACCCCAGCCCAATGTGCTGTGGCAGAGCTGGCTGGGGCATAAGGGTGCTCCAGTGTGGGGCTAGCTGGCAGGCAGCCCCTGCACTATAGCACTTTCATGCCCCAGCCAGCTCCGGTCACCGTCTATATGTATGTTGTGGTGCGCTAAATAACTCCTCCATAGGATAGCATTTGTGTCAGCAATACTATCCTATAACAGAGTTAATTAGTTTCCTGTGGCCTAATAGCGCTACATGTGTGGATGGTGACTGTACTGCAGAGCTAATTAGTCTACTCTGCAGTAAAGCACACATGTAGATGCACCTGGTATTAAGATAAATAAAACTGTAGATGAGAGCTGAACATCAATGAACATTTTGGTTCAGCACAAATCAAGGAGGACAGAAGTATTTTGTCCCAACAGGCATCCTTGTCATGTACTGAGGAATCCCAGGGAGAGTAAACTCAGCATTTAAGTACTTGCCTATGAAAGTAAAAGTGTATCATGTCATACAGAAGTTTAGATAGGGAGGGTATGTTAGCTGGATGTAATTCATGGATTATACAGCATCATCTTTGAAAGGCAGAGAATTGGAACCATTCTTTCTACTCTGGTGTTGAAAATATCATGAACTGTTGACTAATATAAACTAGCAATAGGTATGACCCACAAAGTTTGGATCCAGACTTAAACTATCCCTCATATCTGAAGGGTTTTACTTGGAGTTGATGCTTGGTTCAAGCCTATCCTGAACACTAATTAGGAGTAGAAAAAAAAACAGCTAGGTTATCTAAACAGTGTTCTTTCCAGAGCTGGACTGTTTCCTATATACTTTTTAAGGTTTCATCCAGTCAAAATATTCATGATGTGAAGCGAATTAGATGCAGCCAAGGAAGTAACTCTACCAGAAGCCCTGGGAAATGCAAGGCCATGGAATTAGTGTTATTATCTGGCCATTTCCTTACTCAATGTGGGACTTATTCATGGAAATTTCTAAGAATGATCTCTTGACTAGCTCAGAGAGGCTTGAGATCTGTACTTACTGCCAGTTAGCATGAGCCCTCCCTTTTGGCTCTCTCTTCAACACCTTTGCATTGATAAGAATATTTATGGATGGGAAACATGCCCATCTGCCCAATTTCTGACTAGTTCAAATGGGGAGCCTAAGCAGAGTCACTCCTAAGTAAAAGGCAGGTGGACTGAGCAGAGAGGCTAAATGGGAGGAAAAGAAGAGGAGCTGATAGGAGGAAATGAAAGTGCTTGAAAGTAGAAAAATAAGCAATAAGGAAGGAAAGAGAAAAGACGCAGGCAGTAATGTGGGTTCCAGCTGAGGAAGAAGGATGATTCTGGGATTAAGCCACTAGTATGGGATTCAACAGACTTCCTTTTGGCTCTGTCACAGACTTTCTGTTATCCATGTAGCCCAGGGGTGGGTAATTATTTGGGCCTGCAAACTACATAGGCAGTCCTGGGGAGCTGCTGTAGGCCGGTCAGCAACCCCCACTACCAAGAGCCCAAAGCTTGTGCTCCCCGTTGCTCCTCTTTGCCACCACCAACAGCGCACAGCTCCAACCCGACTCCGGCCCGCTCTGGACTTGCCTTTGCGGTTCCTTTCTGCTTTTGCCTCTGGGCCGCCCAGCAGGGCATCGGTGACAGTGCAGAGGAGCTGCAGTCAAGCCTGGGTATGGGCTCTGGACAGCTGCAGCAAAAAGGGCCCAGCAGCAGTGAAGGGGAAGGGATGCTTTTTCCCAGTACAGAGCAGCAGCTTCTGCCTGGCTGCTACTGCTGCTGCTGCCGCTGCTCAGCATGGGCAGCCGAGTCTGGAGCAGGTGCGGGGCAGGCCAGGGTTGGAGCTGTCCATGCGGGTTCTGCCTGGTCCACTCCACTGGGCTGAGTCCGGAGTGGGCGCGAGGCCATGCACATGGGTACCCACCAGTACCACAGGGCTAGACCTAGTGGCCACTGCAGCCAGAAGGAGCTGCTGCCACCTGGGCTGTCTAGAAAAGCAGTCCAGCTGTAGAGTCACCTCAGCCCTACTGCGTGCCCAGGGGGTGGTGGGATGTGCCATGGGCCAGATGGTGCCTGGGCCAGTCGGTACCGAGGGATCTGCTGCGGGCTGGACAGAGTCCCTCCATGGGCTGGATCTGGCCTGTGGGCTGTATTTTCCCTACCCCTGATGTAGCCTATCTATTCCTCAGTCCACCCTGCGTAAGATGGGGTAATAAATACTTCTCTAGTGGAGGTGTAGTAAGAATAAATTCATGCATATTCATGAAGAACTCAGACACTGAACTTACAGAGCCATGTGTGTAGACAGCCACATGCAATCGGTGCACAGTTGACTTGGAAGCCTAGAGTGTAATAACCTATAGGTCCCCTGCAGATTGGAACAGGAGTTCTGGAGAGGATGATTTGGTGATGATGCCAGGAAGTTTCCAGGAAGCGCCATGTGCTTGAGAATTACACCAGCAATGCACCTCATGGGCATGTCCAGACAAGCACGCACATGTGGTTTGTGGAACATCAAAACTGTCTGAGGTGCCACAAACTGAATGTGACATATGCAAATGTTTGCCACGTTGCAAATTTGCAGCACAGTGCCAAAATGTGATACCAGGAACTCCACGTATCAAAAAAATCCCACTGCCACAAAAGACAGCATGGCGCAAGCTCCAAGAGAGTGCACCACAGCAACTGGAAGTTGGGTCTTCCAGGGAGAGGTTCTGGCTGCTGGCAAGAGCATCTCCACTGTTTTAGGTGTCCCCCAGCTACTCCGGTATGCTGGGAGCTGGGAGGAGTGGAAAAACGGCAGCTTCCCTGAAGTGGGGCCTTTTTATGAAGGTTGTGGTTGCCAAGATATTTAATGAAACTGAATTGTCACAGAAACAAATCATTTTCAAAATGCAACAGTGCATTTATACAGCAAACCCTAGGTGCAGGGGCATGCATAGCAGCAAAAAGCAGCAGCAAAAATTAGTGTCACTGCTGTTTGTGCCATGGCAAACGCATGCCTCTGCATGTGGGGATGTGCCCCATGGTTGCAAGCAGTAGAACTGAATACAGGGCACTAAATAAAGATCTAGCTTGTTGCACCCCAAATGGAGTCTCTTTATTATTTAACAGAACCCTGTGCATGAAACATAGAGAAAGGCACATTCACAGGGTACACAGTGTGTGCCTATTTCCCCCCAACATAGTTAACACAGGTGCAAAATGGCTTGTTTTTCATGAAAAAGTCCTGACGTGGCTACAGGACATTCTACCCTAACCAGGGTTGTCAACCCCCCAATTTTTTTTTTTACTTATAACCTGTAAGCTTTTACTGACAACCAATCTTTTTTAGTGACACATGTTTCTCTGATATATGGTTTACATAATGTAAATATAACTCTTCCATCAGGGCCTGCCCTCCTGCCAGGCTTCAGTTAGAAGAACTGGGTTAATAATTAGGGGTTTACCATCAACTGTGATAAAAAAGTTTGGTTGTTAGTAAAAAAAATAGCAGTAAAAAATTCTCTTGGGTTAGCAACCCTAATCGGCTGGCAAGCTTGAAAGGGCTAATGGGAAACTCCTGTGCTCAGTCAAACAATTGGACTGGCTGCCCAGAAAGAGGAGGATTTACTGGTATAAAAGTCTCATCCAGGTTATTGTGGTGCCTGGGGCTATAGTAAGGGGAGTCCTAGCTGTGAAAGACTCAAGAAGCTTCTGAGTTGACCCAGAATGAGGATGCTTTGAATTAATATTGTTCTCTGTTTTGTGAGTACCTGGATGGGCTATGCTTTTCATTGTAGCTAGAATAGTAAAAACCAGAGGACTGGGGGCAGCTGTGAGGGAAGTCTTGGAAGTACCTTAAAGTTCCCTGTGCCTTGGAAGCTCTTGCAGGTGCCTTAAAGCTCCCTGTGAGATTTTAACCCTTTGTGAGACTACAGGGCCAGCAAGAGGGGAGGTGACCACTGTGAGGGCTGGAAGGGCCCAGTGAGAGTGGATCCAACATCTCTGAAGCCAGAGGGAAGGGAGTGGGAAGTGTGAGGGCAGGGAGGGCCCAGAGACCAAGGGAGTTTAATTCCTTGTGAGACCAGAAGGCCAGAGGGAGATGTTAGTCTAGTGAGAACCAAAAGACAGGGAAAGAAAGATATGGACCATGTGGAGCCAAGGAGCCCAGATGGAACCTAGGCTAGGGCTTGAAGCCCCAGAAGAGCAGTTGCTACTGAAGAGCCATGGCCAGAGTAAGGAGGCCTGGGCTGAAGGCTGGAGATGGAGTAATTAAGTCAAAACCCTGGGGTTCAAGCCTAGATAGCTGTGATTTATTGAGCCAGGTGGCTAACAGAAAAGATCACAACAGATTGACACCCATGGGACACAGATGCAGCTATGGAGGAGGCTGGAGGCTGCGATTAACACCCTAAGGTAATTTAGCACCTGTTGGGCTGTAGCTGGGGCTGGTTAAGCTGTCTGAATTTTGCTGTTATAGTAAAGTAGGCCCAGATCAGGGAACACAATACAAACACCACTTCAGGGCTCTGGGTACCTCCTGCAGGACTACTTATTCCATCCAAGTGTAGCAGGTGAGATACTAGGTGGCAATATGGAGGGGACAGAGAACAAGCTACATCCACTAGGGGCACTGCACCTCACAGCTAGGTTTGCCACAGGCCCCTTATTTAACCCCATATCCTGTTGCCTCTGACTGCATCATGCTTTTCTTCCCTCTCCCCCCACCACCAAACTTTACCCCTGCTGGTCCCACTCCTCTCCATCCTATCACAGCCCTGCAAAGAAACCTGTTATCCAGAAGTATTACAGGCAGTCTGGGATGAAGCTTTATCAGCCCATGGCTGAGAGAGTCCTCCCTGCAGGGTACTACATTTCCACTGTGACACCAGGTGGCACTGCTGTGCTCTGTTAGAGCTTCAATCAAGCTGTGGCTCCTTAATGTTTTTACTGACAGCTAAAGATTTATTTTGCTTGGTGTGTGGGGTTTTTTTTACAGAGTTTATTGACAGCCACTTTTAGCCTGACTTTTTTTTTCTTCTTTTTTTAACTAACAGTCAGTAAACTTGCTAACAGTTGGCAACCCCTACTAAATTGCTTTGTGACCATTTTGGCTTATATTTAGTGCTCAGCCTGGGAATGAGTAAAGTAATGAAGACAGGCCAGAGAAGGTACTTGGGGGAACTGCTGAAATGCTTATACAATCCCAGTAGTCAGAAGTGACATACCACCTATGAAACATCCAGGGCATGGGACTGTGCAGGATCAGAGTTCTGTAGAAGGTGTCCTGCACCCTGTCATTCATGTCCTCTTTACGCCATTGTCTTTCAGTTCTGATTTGATGCTTTTACTTGACATTGATCAAGAAACTCCATCCATTGCAAGAAGCAGCTTTTCTCCTGCCCCTTGTCATTGGAATGAGTGATGCATAAATGCTGATCTTGTCTGGTGTACACTAGTAACAATAACACCTCAGTTAGATATAGTACCTCTCACAAGTGGCTCTCAAAGCATTTTACAAAGGAGGTCTGTTCCATTATCCCCATTCTACAACAGTGGTTCTCAACCTTTTTGAACTCAAGGCACACCTTGCTAAGGCACAAAACAACCCTCATTAGGTTAAAGGCACCCCTTGGAACATGCTAGCTCTTAACTCTGACATTTTTTTTTTTACTCTGGAAAAATAAGAGAGCAATATTTCTATTGTAAAGAACTCAGAAAGACCACAACAGGTCAGAATGGTTGTAACACTATGGATTCCTATTTGAAATCTCTGGGCTTATCTTGTGAATCATGTTTGTACATTTAACAGTGATTATATTGTGTGGCATTCTGCAGCACCCCACGAAAGATCTCAAGGCAGCCCAGGGTGTTGCAGCACCCTGGTTGAGAATCACAGGTAGGGAAACTTAGGACTTCTCCATGCCTCACATAGACCAGTTGCAGGATCCTAAGTCTCCTAAGATACACAATACTATTATATCCATGAGGTCACTGGGAGATACTTATCACCAAGCCTGAGCCCTGTGGTTGTGGGACCCAAGCCGAGAGATCCTAGTCTCCCAGTGCCAGCTCTGTGGTTGCGGGACTGGCACTAGGAGATCCTTCTAAGGATAAAGATCTCCCAGCCTCCACTCCATGATCATGGAGAGGGTACTGGGAGCTCCCTGCTGGTAGGGGGTGGGTGATTGTTCCCTGCCCAGTTGTGATAGTAAAGCTGGGCAGGGAACAGGCTTTCCAGCCTCCACCCCATGATCATGGAGCAGGAGCTGGGGACTGTCCCAGTCAGGGGCAGGTCCCAGCCCCAAATTTAGCACCTGTTGGGCTGTAGCTGGGGCTGGTTAAGCTGTCTGAATTTTGCTGTTATAGTAAAGTAGGCCCAGATCAGGGAACACAATACAAACACCACTTCAGGGCTCTGGGTACCTCCTGCAGGACTACTTATTCCATCCAAGTGTAGCAGGTGAGATACTAGGTGGCAATATGGAGGGGACAGAGAACAAGCTACATCCACTAGGGGCACTGCACCTCACAGCTAGGTTTGCCACAGGCCCCTTATTTAACCCCATATCCTGTTGCCTCTGACTGCATCATGCTTTTCTTCCCTCTCCCCCCACCACCAAACTTTACCCCTGCTGGTCCCACTCCTCTCCATCCTATCACAGCCCTGCAAAGAAACCTGTTATCCAGAAGTATTACAGGCAGTCTGGGATGAAGCTTTATCAGCCCATGGCTGAGAGAGTCCTCCCTGCAGGGTACTACATTTCCACTGTGACACCAGGTGGCACTGCTGTGCTCTGTTAGAGCTTCAATCAAGCTGTGGCTCCTTAATGTTTTTACTGACAGCTAAAGATTTATTTTGCTTGGTGTGTGGGGTTTTTTTTACAGAGTTTATTGACAGCCACTTTTAGCCTGACTTTTTTTTTCTTCTTTTTTTAACTAACAGTCAGTAAACTTGCTAACAGTTGGCAACCCCTACTAAATTGCTTTGTGACCATTTTGGCTTATATTTAGTGCTCAGCCTGGGAATGAGTAAAGTAATGAAGACAGGCCAGAGAAGGTACTTGGGGGAACTGCTGAAATGCTTATACAATCCCAGTAGTCAGAAGTGACATACCACCTATGAAACATCCAGGGCATGGGACTGTGCAGGATCAGAGTTCTGTAGAAGGTGTCCTGCACCCTGTCATTCATGTCCTCTTTACGCCATTGTCTTTCAGTTCTGATTTGATGCTTTTACTTGACATTGATCAAGAAACTCCATCCATTGCAAGAAGCAGCTTTTCTCCTGCCCCTTGTCATTGGAATGAGTGATGCATAAATGCTGATCTTGTCTGGTGTACACTAGTAACAATAACACCTCAGTTAGATATAGTACCTCTCACAAGTGGCTCTCAAAGCATTTTACAAAGGAGGTCTGTTCCATTATCCCCATTCTACAACAGTGGTTCTCAACCTTTTTGAACTCAAGGCACACCTTGCTAAGGCACAAAACAACCCTCATTAGGTTAAAGGCACCCCTTGGAACATGCTAGCTCTTAACTCTGACATTTTTTTTTTTACTCTGGAAAAATAAGAGAGCAATATTTCTATTGTAAAGAACTCAGAAAGACCACAACAGGTTAGAAAGGTTTTAACACTATGGATTCCTATTTGAAATCTCTGGGCTTATCTTGTGAATCATGTTTGTACATTTAACAGTGATTATATTGTGTGGCATTCTGCAGCACCCCACGAAAGATCTCAAGGCAGCCCAGGGTGTTGCAGCACCCTGGTTGAGAATCACAGGTAGGGAAACTTAGGACTTCTCCATGCCTCACATAGACCAGTTGCAGGATCCTAAGTCTCCTAAGATACACAATACTATTATATCCATGAGGTCACTGGGAGATACTTATCACCAAGCCTGAGCCCTGTGGTTGTGGGACCCAAGCCGAGAGATCCTAGTCTCCCAGTGCCAGCTCTGTGGTTGCGGGACTGGCACTAGGAGATCCTTCTAAGGATAAAGATCTCCCAGCCTCCACTCCATGATCATGGAGAGGGTACTGGGAGCTCCCTGCTGGTAGGGGGTGGGTGATTGTTCCCTGCCCAGTTGTGATAGTAAAGCTGGGCAGGGAACAGGCTTTCCAGCCTCCACCCCATGATCATGGAGCAGGAGCTGGGGACTGTCCCAGTCAGGGGCAGGTCCCAGCCCCACTCCCCAATTGGGTGATCAAGGCATGGGACTTGGAAAGAACTGCAGGTCCCAGCCCTCTGCCCCATCTATTGGTAGGGCAGCTAGTGGCAAGCCCCCAGCTGGGTGGGGATTCCTCGCTGCTACCTGGCAATCCTTAGATTCCCTACCCAGCTGGGGGCTTCCTGCTAGCTGCCCCACCAGTGGATGGGGTAGAAGGCTGGGACCTGCCCCTCCCCTTCAGCTCTTTCCAAGTCTCCTGCTCATGATCGAAGAGCTGGGGCCAGGAGCTCCCTGCTGTCAGGGCAGGGGGACATTGTCCCTGCCTGGGGTTCAGTGGCAGCGCTTGCCCTGGCAGCAGGCAGTCCCTTGCGGGCAGGGAGCATTGTCCCAGCCTCTGCCAGAAGACAGCTGTCTCTTGGCCCCATGCCTAGAGCTCCCCCTGGCTGCTGCAGGGGACTGGTGCAAGGCTAGTGGGGGCAGGAGCAAATAGCTACAAATCTACTTCCAAGACCCTGAATGTGAAGATGTCTGCCCGGATCAGTTTACTCTATAGTAATTTACGCTATTATCCCACATTATTTGCATGTGTAGATGCACCCCCATTTTCTTAAACCGAGCACAGCTCCAACTGGACAGTCAGTTAAACACTATGTCCCAGATTCCACAAATCTTACTTGGAAGCAAAATATCCCAACTAAACTATTCTTCCCAGCCCCATTTAGCAGTGTCTTGCTGCAGTGAACTGTCATTTCTAGCATTTGTGGCTCCTATAAAGCCATGGAGAGAAACAATGTTTTTAGCATATTATGCGTGGTGAAAGCTTGAATGCATTTTATTTGGGGGTCATGGTAGAGTCAGCTCCATAGCAACCTAGCTAGAAAGCAGTCTGGTTCCACCCTCCTGCACTGGACGTTGCAAACTGAAGTCCTTGCCACCATGGATGGCAGTATATGGGAATACCAGCCCTGGGATTTATCAGAAAAAACATGCTCCTGACGTTAAGGATTTAATTTCAGGGTTGCACCAAGTCTGACTAAGCATTAGTACAGGACCAAGTGTATGTGGGAGGAATCACTGAAAAGCAGCCTTTCCATTTACCACTTTTGGGCCTTGCACTCCAGTGTCTGGGATGCATTAGGGTTGCTCTGATAGTCCAGACCTGGACTGACATTGCAGGGGAGGGTTACATGACATGTTGGGGGCCACCAAAGCATATGGTCCTGAGGTCCAGGACAGGATTGTCCCACTGAGCCAGGCACATGGATGGAGCCAATACAGAGCCACACCTAAGGAATCCTGAGGTTATACGTCTGCTACTACACCCTTTTGTGGGGACAGTTTACTCCCCACTGTCTTGGCTGGCTAATGTCACTGGCCAGTTTGTGGGGAGGATGAAGCCACATCACTCAGGTTCCTGTATCGTTTCTTTGGGAAATTGTGCACCCTGAGGCAGTAGGTTTGAAGTGGCCCCCACCCTCCTTCAAGCAAGAAAGCTACAGTTCGGCATAACATGTACAGAGGCTTTGTGAGGGGAGATGGCTTCAAACCCTCTCAGGACAGAAGGGCTAAGCAGAGTCTAGGCTTAAATAATCACTGGATTTTCCTGACTCATTTCATAGGGTGTTACCAAGACCACATCAGATCCACAGGGATTAGAAGCGAGCTACCCAATCTTCTGCACTGAAATGGCCTGCACGAACACGCTTGCTTCACCTTTCATTAATTCGTGAATATTTGCAGGCATCTTGGAAGGAATAAAGTGCTAAGTGGCATTGTTGTCTCTGGCTGTTTTTTCATTTTGACTTCTTTCAGTCTCACAAAACTCATCCCTGTCACTGACTTGACTCGGACCTGTTTTTTATAACCCTCTTACGGAAGCACAGAGCTCCACAGGAGCCTTTGGAAATCACAGAGGGCCTTCTGCTGCCACCCTTCCCTAGCACAAGAGAGAGAGGTAGAAATGGGCTTTGAGAGCAATTTCTCAAAGAAAGCAGGGAGGAGTTATTAGGGGTGAATTGAGCTAACTGACCATTTGAGGATTAGCCAGTGGCTTCCCATTGGAAGGGGTAGGGGAGGTGAGCAGCCTTCCTTCCCTGGTCCTGGGAGCTCTAAGATGCATTCTGGCAGAGGCACTTGAGTTGGGCCAGAGTGGGTTTCCCATCTGACAAGAGATTTTGAACCCACAAAAGCTTTTTCTGCCCTGGCACATAACATGGCAACCTCAGAACTTTTCACCAATTGGCAGCCTTAAAGTTTGGATCCAGACAGTTTTTATAAGATGGATTTTTATTTATTTTTATTTATTTTTAGAATTAAAAGACCCAGTAAAATACACCCTCTCCTGCAAATAGGCTTCGTTTTGACAGTTGAGGTCCTCCCAAGCAGCTTTCCTTAGCACCGCTGTTTACTGGCTGTGGTGCCAAACAGCATGATCAGGGCCACCATGATCATGGTACGAAGCCCTGCACTTAGGACGGAAGAATCCCATGCACTGCTACAGGCCTGGGACCAACTGGCTAAGCAGCAGCTCTGCAGAAAAGGACCTGGGGGTTATAGCGGACAATAAGTTTAATATGAGCCAACAGTGTGCCCTTGTTACTAAGAAAGCTAACAGCCTACTGGGCTGCGTTAGTAGGAGTGTTGCCAGTAGATCAAGGGAAATAATTTATTCCCTCTATTCTGCACTGGTGAGGCCACATCTGGAGTACTGTGTCCAATTTTGGGCCCTTCACTATGGACTTACAGTGCGTTGGAGCAGACTCAATTGAGTCTGCTGGAATGTGCTAATTAGCATGCTCCAGCAACCTCCACATCTTATGTATCAGTGTCCCCAAGCTTCAAAATGGTGGTGGGGCACTTTAACTAAAACTCGTTTGACACCTCTAGTTTGAAGCGTGGGAATGCTAATACATGAGATGCTGCAGGCACTTTAATTAGAGTGGTTTTCAGAGCTGCTCTAATTATAGTGTCCCCCGTCCCGTTCCCCCCCACCCTTCTCCCCCTGCCTCCAATAGCACATGCAAAAACACCCTAGGAGGCTAGTGAAGCACTGGAATAGGTTATCTAGAGAGGTGGTTGAATCTCCATCCTTGGAGGTTTTTAAGACCCAGCTTATCAAAGCCCTGGCTGGAACGATCTAGTTAGGGATGGTCCTGCTTTGAACAGGGGGTTGAACTAGATGACCGCCTGAGGTCCCTTCCAACCCTAATTTTTTGCGATTCTGTGAGTCACTGAGAGAGGCTGTTTAAATGTCTTTATTTTCCTCTTTTTGGCTAATAACTGCAACAAACAAAAAAGACTCAGTAAATCCTGCTTGAAGATGGGAGGGATCTGGCAAGCTCTCTTTTTTTCCAGTAGGAACATTATGTTCCTTCCCGTACTTTTATAGCAACGGAAATGCAGGGGCGATGGAGAAGCAAATGAATATGCTTATTAAAAGCCACATTTGGGGGATTTAACCAAAAAAGAAGCTATGTTTTAAAAGTGACGCTGGAATTCTGGATATTTTGGAGTATTGCCTGCAACCTACAGAACATATGGGGGCTGTCTCACATACACCATTGTCTCTGTTTACTACAATAATTTGTTACTGTTTGTTTTTGATTAAATTGCAGAGTGCTAGATTCATTTCCCATGACACGGGGATAGCAAAACACAAAGTAAGAGGGAGCTGAAAAACATGTGCTTGCTAGTTACTGGCGCTGTCAGCAAGTTTGTAGGCAGGCAGTAGTACCCCGGATGCCTTAACAGAACTTAGTTAAGTAATCGTGTTTCTCTTGCATAAGCTTTTGCTTTCAAGATGCCTCAGCCAATCCTGTCTTGAGCTAAAAGCTTATTTAATACCCACTACTTTCTAAATAATGCATGATATTGATCTTCCTAAACATGTATAAATTCCTGTATACAGGGGTTTGAGAGGTGCAATTCCTAGAAACAGAGTGAGACTCCAGCTTTGAGAGTAGCAAAACCACAGCTAGAAGACATTGCAAAGATCAGCTTTGGGAGGAAAAATGTGAGTAATATTTCTTAATATTCTGAACAGTGTGTGTGACCTCTAATTGCAAATGGGAAAATGAGGAAGACCTTTATGTCCACCATGAATCAAAAGGAGGCAGGAGGTGAAAGGTAGCTAATAAAAATTGTAAATCTTAAAATACTATCTCACTCCCAGATTTCTACAAGGAAGTATTTGTTTACCTAGTTCTCTGTAAGCCAAACCTCTTTCAAATATGCCAGGAAAGAGGGGTGATCCTAGATTATGAGCCTAGCTAGACCACTGCAAATCCAGAATATGTTTGCTCGAGATAATGGAATGTCTCCAGATTTATGTTGGCACAATCCAGATCAGAATCTGATCCTCTCATTTGAATGATCTCTCTTGCACAGGAGAGCTAGTATTTTAATTGAAAGAAATTGATAATAAAAATGTACATGTCTGAAAGAGGAAAACACCACGGGACAAAGCTAGCATGGATATAACAGAGGAAAAGGAAGTCTGTCTTGCCAGTTCCATATGATGTATTTGAGTGTGGTTTAACTTGTGATCAAAGCATAGTACTAAAAAACTACCCACTCAAGTGTGAAGTGGATTTTACTAGTTTCTCTCTCAATCAATACAGCACTATTCACTTGTTATTTCTCCTCACATTTAAAGGAATTGCAGTTACTACTCAAATGAGCCATAAAACTCTAGTGTCAGTGGAACAGAGAAAAAACATATGCCTAAATATGAAAATGTAAGAGTCATAATATATTTTGTAGATATCAAAATCCTTGCCTAAAAGATATAATCAAGGTCTCCCAAATAATATTTTAGATCACCTTTTTGAAAATGTGATGCAGATTTTTAAAATCTAAAAACACCTTGAGACTGTGGAAGCACTTCAAATCTGATTTCTGGCTTATAGATGGAATGGTGATGCCGCAGTTAAAAGAAATGACTACTTTGTAGGAATCGCAGTATGAAAGAGATAGACACAAAAGAGCTGTATGAAAGTAAAATGAACCAGTAAAGGCAGAGTATGACATTTTCTAAGTTTCTGCTTCACTTCTGAAGTGGGCAAAAAGGCAGGCCCGCCTGAGGGAGCACAAACACAGCGGTGATGAAAACAAGACCAAGTTGCAGGCCCTTGTACAGGTGTTTGTGAACTGTTCCATTCATAAAACCCCTTGCTTTATACCGACAGGTGAGTCTGAGCTATACTGCCCCTTCTGCGTTGCTCCTCTGAATAAGTTGGATTCAGACTGCCCATGTAGCCCGGTTGCTCTGATTGTACTCTGCCCATCTGGAATTGTGTTGCCTGTGGAAGGCGTTACCCTTGTATTCAGCATACTGCCTCTATAGCACTGGAGTGTGTTCAGTACACAGATGATACTGGTCAGGGCTTAGCTTTCCTGAAGCCAGGTATGCCTGCTTGAGTGATGTTAGCATAGATTCTCCTGAATCACAGATGTGCAGTAAGGGAAGTGAGAGTTCAATCATGGATCAAGAAAATACCACATGCGGCAGACAAGGGACAATCTCTCAGCTCTTATTGCTCAGGGGAGGGAGGAGGGTAATAGCTAAATAATCCTATGCTTTTTCTGTCACGGCATTCCACTGTTTCCCTACTGTGTGTGTATAATATGTGTGTGCACGCGCATGCGCTCAGACAAGCAGTGGAAGAAAGCTTAGCTTAACTCTTGGCTGTGTCTCCTTGGTCCTCCTTTAGCTCTGTCTCGGACGGCCAGGGCCGACTCGAGTTACGCTCGTACGTCAGGGCGGGCTGGTGAATGGAGAGGCAGACACAACTTATTGGTTGTAAAAAACTTTACTTACGCCGCTTGCAATCACGACGCAGGTGGTCCGGTCGTCGGAACAACCACACGAGTTGTTCCAGCTGGCGGGGCCCAAGCCAGTTAATCCGTCCGCAATTCGAAGCCGGCGGGGAAAGGGGTACGTCGGGGTTGCGCTCGGTGACAGGAAGAAAGATCGATAGGTGATCAGTCTATCGATCAGCAGCCGCAAGTCAGATAACTTCAGAGGCACTCTGCAGCGTGCTCAAAGCTCTTCCACTTGGGCGGAAGTCGCGCGGAATTTTAAACGGCCAGCGAGCCAATTACTAGCCGCCACGTGTGAATAATTTAGCACTGGCCAATAGCGGGGCACAAATTTACATCCGAATAGCGGGAACTCTTTGCACCGTGCATCTCTGTGCTGCAAAGAAGAAATGCGTCCTGCAAAGGAAACCGCAAATTGGCGGGAACTCTCCTGCACGCAGGCTCTTAATTGCAGCAAAACACTCTGCCGTGCAAAGGAGCTCTCATGTGGCCAGGAAATTCCATAGTGCCGAGGCACAAAAAATCACTGGGTCGTGACAAGCTCCAGGAGGTGCCAGTGGAGTTGCAATGCCCATAGCAATGATAGAGGAAGAACACCCAGTCCCCAGTGACAGTTCAGGAGAGGGTCCAACTGTTTTTTGCCTTTTTGGCTAAGCTCAGGCCTGGTATCAGTGTAATGTAAAAATCATTCTTTATCAAGAGTTATACCAGGTAGGAACAGGGTCCAGTGGGAGTTTTGCTCTGTAGCACCACCAGCTTTCCCTCTGCCTGCCTTCCCCACCCCAATTTCTGATCTGCTAGAGCTAGATGGTCCTTTCATGGTCCTTTCATCAGCTTTCCAAGCGTTTTCTGTGCTGCCAGGAGGGCTAGAAACTTGCTCCTTATATAAGAACAGACACCGAGATTATGGACATCCTTACACTCAAGCTGTTTCTTGCTGCCAGAAGAGCCGCTTGGGTCTTTAGACAGCCATGCATAAAGTAAAGCCATCATTAGACTGCTCTAATTTATGTTGCAGATTAATATGACCCCTGGGTGTCCTAAGAACTAAGAGTAAGACACCTTTGACCTGCTTCCATATACTGATCTTGCAGGGAGCAGAGCTCACGAGGACAGTGAATATAAACAAATGTTGCCAACTCTCATGATTTTTGACATTGTTCTTGAAGTCTACGCTTTGGGAATGTGAAAAACTGAGCTCTTTCTTTTATATATATTTATATTTATGTGTATATATATATAATCTATATAGATATATAGATATATCTATATATCTATATAGATATATATGTAAAAGAAAGAGCTCAGTTTTTTACATTCCTGAAGCGTAGACTTCAAGAACAATGTCAAAAATCATGAGAGTTGGCAATAACCTACAGCTCACAGGGCCTGATTATCATCCCACTTACACCAGGGGATTTTTGCAACAAATCCCATAAGTCAGTTAAGTTACAGTGGAGCAACAGTTCTCAGACTGGGTAAGACCAAAGCCTTAGCACCTACTGGAATCTGCCATTATGTTCTAGGGATTTTCAGCTTTCATTAAAATGTGAGTTTCTAGCCCTATGTTTGCAACAAAAATCTTCCAAATGTAGTAAAAGTATCTGTAACCATAGCAGTGATATCTGTCTGGGCCTGCAGAATGTCTTGAAACAACAGCTACTTGGACCTTTATGAGATGTTGCACATTGATGATAACGTAATTGTCAGCTGCTTTTTATTTCATCATTGATCAAACTAGGTAGAAAGTATGGGCCTGTTTATAATATCCGCCCCTATGAAAGCTGCCCAAAGTGCATTTACACTGCAAAATAAAGCTGTGATGATAGCATGGGGGTTAATCGGGGGTTAATCTAGATCGGGGCGGGCAATTATTTTGGGCGGAGGGCCGCTTACTGAGTTTTGGCAAGTCATCGAGGGCTGCATGACAGGCAGCCAGGGGCAGATAAATATTAATTTTCTAAGTTTTTTAGGGGCCCCGTGGGCCAGATAGAATGGCCTGGTGGGCTACATCCAGCCCATGGGCCACATTTTGTCCACCCCAATCTAGATAGTACAAATAATGTACTATCTGATGTCATCTTCCTGGACTTTAGGAAGGCCTTCGACAGTTTTGCACCCTATCCTCATTGGGAAGCTAGCAGACTGTGGAGTGGACGCCTACACGGTCAGGTGGGTGGCCAACTGGCTTAGGGACTGCACCCAGAGAGTGGTGGTGGATGGTTCCTTCTTGGCCTGGAGGGAGGTGGGCAGTGGGGTCCTGCAGGGTTCAGTCCTCGGACCGATAATGATTCAATATCTTCAGCAGCGATTTGGACGAGGGCGTGGAGAGCACCTTCTCCAAGTTCGCTGATGATACCAAGTTATGGGGCAAAGTTAGTACACCGGAGGGCAGGGAGCAGATTCAGGCTGACCTGGACAGGTTGGATCAATGGGCAGAGAGAAACAGAATGCAATTTAATAAAGATAAATGTAAGGTACTCCATCTGGGAAGGAGGAATCCCCAGCACACCTATAGGTTGGGGAGTGTCCTTCTCAGCAGCTCGGAGGTGGAGAGGGATCTTGGA
>NW_005842822.1:259758-279702 GCF_000455745.1 Alligator sinensis | reverse complement strand
CTTGCATGATTAGTGGCCTTCATGATAGACCCTACAGGGGGAGGTTGAGAGAGCTGAATCTCTTCAGCCTTCACAAGAGGCGGCTGAGGTGAGATCTTGTGGCCGCCTATAAATTTATTAGGGGAGGTCAATGGGGAATAGGGGAAGTGGTGTTTACTAAGTTGCCCCAGGGAGTGACTAGGAATAACGGGTGTAAACTAGTTGAGAGTGGATTTAGCTTAGATATTAGGAAGAAATTTTTCACTGTAAGGGTGGCCAGGATCTGGAATAGGCTTCCAAGAGAGGTGGTGCTATCACCTAGCTTGGAGGTCTTCAAGAGGAGGCTAGATAGTCACCTGGCTGGGGTCACCTGACCTTGGTCCTCTTTCCTGCCAGGGGCAGGGGGTCGGACATGATGATCCATTGTGGTCCCTTTTGACTCTACAATCTATGAATCTATGAATAACAAAACCAGTGAACACACGGCATTGTGTTTGCATGTGGTTACCAGAATACCAACCCTTCTAAGGCTTTGGGAACTTGTTCTGGTTGCTAGCATATACTAAACCCAGGCCACTGCATTTTCATGCCTATACTCAATCATGCTATCTCAAGTAAGCGAGCACAGATACTGTAGTACAGCGGTTCCCAATCTCTGGTACCTGTACCACCAGTGATACGCAGACTACCTGTCAGTGGTACACGTTAACAGATTTATTATAATTATTTTATATGACAAAAATTTGTTGGTGGTACTTAAGGCTGAACTGGAAAATTTGTTGGTGTTACTTAAGGTTGTATTGTTTTAAATTGGTGGTGCGCAATCTGTCAGAATTTGGGAATCGCTGCTCTAGTATGTGTTACAGTTATAACCTCATTTTGCTCTGTAGACATTCTCTGAGGGCCACATCTCCCTTTGACACATTGATCTGATGGAGCCTCTGACTCCCCTGGAGACAAAAGGCCATGGTGGTGGCCCGAGTTATACAAACATGCAGGGGATTGAAATCTATTTTGCCTCTGTCTCTTATTCTCATTTTCCTTTTCAGCCTGCAAGATGTTTACACACAACAAACTGAAGATCTTTATAATGTTTCTGAGCTTTGCCATCTACATAATCATGGTGGTGTTTAATGTTGGAGCCGGTACGGGACTCTTCAAAGGTAATGCAAGCAGCAGTTGCTATTTCTGCCCTGTGGCTTTTATTCCAGTGACCCACTACTCCTTGTGTTCCAGTTCAGGGGGTTTGTAAATGAGGTACTGAGTGGCAGGGGTTCTACTTCATCCAGTATTAAAGTTGGAGCAGTTTTGCTACATTTGTATTGTTCCTGCTGTCCCTGTGAAATGTTCCCTTGTTGAAAAGGCTCCAACTGTACATGTATCCATACCCTAAGAAATTGTGGGAGCTGCCCTTCTTCAGAAAGTATCAGAGGACATCCTGGCAAAAGCCTTTTGGAACTCCCATCGGCACCAAATCAGTATGCCAGCTTCTACCCTGCTCCTTTACACACTTTGGCTTATACCTCCCACCCAGCCAGCTTTACTGTCCTGTGTGTAGGGGACTTATGCAATGGCGCCATTGCCTCCTCATCCCCCTGGGCCATGAACCCTCCAGAGGGGAAACCGTCATGGGGCATTGGCTGCAATTCAGCCTGGCCTATATGAGCCTCAGCCAAAGTCCCACAGAGCTAGGGGGCACGTTTCTTTTAACTCTGGTGGGCTTTGGATTAGGGTGTGACACATGTAACAGACACTTTTGCATCCTCTGTACTTACTGGGCACATCTACATGAGACTCTTACTTCGCTTTAGCCAAATAACACTGCACAGTAGTGTGCTGGTTAAAAACCATGCTAATAGCTTGCTGCACAGTGTTGTTAGGCTAATGCACAGTCAGCGTCACAAAATAACTATAAGCCGGCACTACTGTGCAGTAACTCTACCTATTGCACATTTAGTTAGTACTTTATTAAGCAAGTACTAAACTAAATACACAGTATCTAAAGAACATTAATGAACATGTAGATGCGCCCACTGAGTTTCCACATAGCCGCTGTATAGCACCCGGGGCCTTGGCAGCAGGAAAAGACATCTGCTTTCTGTGGTTTTTATACAGAGCAGTGCCACCAGCTTTCAACTCCAGATGAGGGAGAGTTTGTCAAGTATGGATATTGCTTAGAATCATAGAAAATGAGGGTTGGAGGGGACCTCAGGAGATCATCTGGTCCAACCCCCTGCTCAAAGCAGGACCCTCGCCAACTAGATCATCCCAGCCAAAGCTTTGTCTAGCCAGGTCTTGAAAACCTTCAAGGATGGAGATTCCACCACCTCTCTGGGTAGCCTGTTCCAGTGTTTTATTACCCACATAGTGAGAAATTTTTTCCTAATATCTAACCTAAACTTCCCTTCCTGCAACTTGAGACTTTGCTCCTTGTTCTGTTATCTGCCACCACTGAGAACAGTCCAGCTCCATCCTCTTTTGAACCCTCCTTCAGGTACTTGAAGACTCCTATTAAATCCCCTCTCAGTCTTCTCTTTAGACCAAAAAAGTCAAGTTCCCTCAGCCTGTCCTCATGTGCCCCAGCCCCCTCACCATTTTTGTTGCCCTCCACTGGCCTCCCTTCAATTTGTCCACATTTTTTCTGTAGTGGGGGGGCCCAAAACTGAACACAGTACTCCAGATGTGGCCTCACCAGTGCTGACCAGAGGGGAATAATCACTTCCCTTGACCTACTGGCAACACACCTATCAACGCAGCCCCATATGCTGTTAGACTTCTTGGCAACAAGGATACAGTGCTGGCTCATATTCAGCTTATTGTCCACTGTAACCCCTGGGTCCTTTTCTGCAGAGCTGCTACCCAGCCAGTCATCCCCAAGCCTGTACTGGTGCATGGGATTATTTTGTCTTAAGTGCAGGACTTTGTACTTGCCCTTGTTGAACCTCATGAGATTTCTTTTGGCCCAATCCTCCAATTTGTCTAGGTCATTCTGAATCCTAGCTGTACTCTCCAGTGTATCTATTACTCCCTGAGCTTGGTGTCATCTGCAGACTTGCTGATGGTGCACTCTATGCCATCATCAAAGTCATTGATGAAGACACTGAACAAAACCAGCCCCAGGACCAAACCCTGGGGCACTCCACTTGATACTGGCTGCCAACTAGACATTGAGCCATTGATTACTACTCTGAGTCTGATGCTCCAGCCAGTTTTCTATCCACCTTACAGTCCATTCATTAAGCTCATACTTCCTTAGGTTACCTGTGACAATGTTGCAGGAGACCATATCAAAAGCCTTGCTAAAATCAAGGCACACCACATCCACTGGTGTCCCCACATCCACAGAGCCAGTGACCTTATCATAAAATGCAGTCAGGTTGGTCAGGCATGACTTGCCCCTGGTGGATCCATGCTGACTGTTCCTAATCACCTTTGTCTTCTCCAAGTGCTCAGAAATGGATTCTTTGAGGATCTGCTCCATGATTTTTCCAGGAACTGAGGTCAGGCTGACTGGTCTGTAGTTCCCTGGATCCTCCTTTTTCCCTTTCTTAAAGCTGGTCTTCTGCCATATTTGCTAGCCTTCCTGAACATTGGAATGGTTTGTTCCTGCACTCTCAGCAAGGCTTCTTTAAAGTACAGCCAGCTCTCCTGAACTTCACTCCTAGCTTCCAGATATAGGTTTCAAGCACAACTGGCTTTTCTGGTTTTGTGTAATTGTAAATTCCTTCTTATCATGGCATTTCACACCTGTTCTTCATAACTTACAATAATTCATTAATTATTTTGTAAAAAACAAGCCCATTAGAGCCCAGACATCATTTCTCCAAGCATGTCCTGTGAGGTCTCATGGATTTATGTTGATGCAGTAAGATCCAGGGAGAATTGCAGGGTATGGTGATTAGTAGTCTCTTCTGTGCTGTAACATGTTTTCCTGCAATAACTTTCCATGCAACAGGTATATTCCACAATAGCGTCGGAAACATCTCAAACAAAGTACAACACGGGCTTCACACCGGCTGGGGGGACCTTCCTCCCAAGTACAACACGGGCTTCACACCGGCTGGTGGGACCTTCCTCATTTGGAATGTCATCTTCCTCTGGCAGTTTGCTTGGCTGATTTATGCACTCTCAGGAATCTGCAGAAGGTATTTTTCTCCATAAAATCTGACTATGGGAGTCTTCCTCCTGCTCCACCATTGCTGAGTTGGGGCACCCCTCTTTGAGGTGTCTAGTCAGAGTGGAAGGTCAAGTCTCATGCATTGTGTCTACTATTTGATTATTTATTACCTGTACAGACTTAGCACTGCACAAGGCATAAGATCCAGACAAGACTTGCCCCAAAGTGTTTGTTGTTTAGACAAAATGTTAATGGAAGAAAGACTAGGAAACCCAGGGAAAGGAAAAAATAGAGTTGCTTGAAAATATATCTCAGCAGAAGAGTTGACTTCCTTCACGACGACATTATGGAAGCAGTGAGCCTATTGGTGGCGTAGAAAGGAAGAGAGTGTAGTTCATACAGGATAATCCCTTGCCCCTAACCATCTATGTGGTACCCAGTTATGTAAGTACTACTGATTGACCCACTAGCTGCATGCACAGATGAGCACCGCTACCCAAAAGTATTTACCTGGAGTACTAGGGAATGACACTTTGTGTTCTCGCCTTACCAAAATCCATGGGGTCTGGCTCTGATCTCATAGAGGTGCCCATCAGGAAATCAAGAGTTACCCTGATGTAGAATGTGGTGGAAAAGGCCATGGTGTCATCTCCACTGAACTCAAGGGATAAGAATCACAAGATTCCCGAATCTTAGTTTACTGCATACCCTAGCCCCAGGGTGGGCAATTATTTGGGCTGGAGGGCCACTTAGGGAGTTTTGGTGAGCTGTTGCAGGCCGGGTCAGCACCCTGCCCCTGCCCACTCACCAAAGCTCACCAAAACTCCCCAAGTGTCCTGGGGCCTGGCTGTGTGCTGTCACCACGCAGTGATCCCAGCTCTGGCTCTGGGATCTCCATGGAGATCAGCCTGGGACCCCCACAGGCAGGGCACACTCAGCCAAGTGGATGGGGTGCGACCACGGGCAGGTGGAGAGCGGTATGTGGGAGCAGGATGGATGGGTGGGGCTGGGGCCAGGATCTAGGCATGGTGACAGTGTGGGGCCAGGACCCAGAGTGGAGCCGCAATCCACTCCCTTCACACCCATCTGCAAAACCGGTGCCCATCACAGAGACTTGCGGGCAGTGGATCGTGGCTCTGTCCAGGGCCCCAACCCCTCACCACCCCTAGATCTAGCCCCACCCACCTCTAGTCCCACCCCCATCCCACTCCTGGATGCTCCTCCCCACCTGTGTCGTGGAAACACACGCAGCATACTTTTGGGTCAGGTCAGCAGAAGCTTTTATTCAAAAGAAACTACAGCTGTAGGGGGGACTCCAAAGTGACATGGATTTCCCAAGCACTTGGAAGGGGTCCCCCCCAAGAGCAAAATCAGGAGGCTTATATACTTTTTAACAGTTGCTTACAACTCACGTGATCATATAGTGAAATTAGCATGAAAAGCGGCTATAATATTACTTCATTATTTCTTTGCTGTAATCAGGATGGGAACTAATGGGGGAGGCGAGGTTAGTTCACAAACCTCCTTCTTGCACCTGGAAATCAGATTTGTACATACTTTTTTGCTATCTTCAAGGCCGCGGTGAGCGAAGCAGTTGCAGAGGAGTTACAAAGAACAAACACTTTCTCTTATCTGTTCTACTGTACAGAGCCAGCAATTCTCCACAAAGCGGTTATGTCATCTTATAACTAAAATAATCAAAGTTTAAGGCAGATATTTTTTCTGATTCCACACCTGCCCACAGCCCCATCCCATCTGTCCAGCTGAGCATGCCCTGCCCACACAGGTCCAAGGCCAGTCTCCATGGAGACCCTGCCTGCCCACTCCGTTTGGCACCCCTGGTGGTGGGTGTGGGATGGATGAGCCGGGCTGCCCAGGCAGTGGAGCTGGCTCCAGTGGTGATGGTGACACAAGCAGTGGCAGCTGGAAGGAGCCACTGGGGCTGCTGGGAAGCAGAGTCTGGCTGCCACACTGCCCCAACCCCACTGTGCACCTGGGAGCAGTGGGGCTGGCTGCACACACCACAGCCACACACGACTGTGCCTGGGTCAGTGGGGCCACAGGACCTGCTGCAGGGCAGATAAAATCCCTTGGTGGGCTGGATCTGGCCCATGAGCCATATTTTGCCCACCCCTGTCCTAGCCAGTTCCCTGAGCAGTGTTTTGACTGGGCATATTGGATGCATCTACATGAGATGCTTAATGTGCTGAAGACTAATTTTACTCCGCGTTAGTGCAGTGGGCAAAACCCATGCTAATGCGCTAATGTGTAGTAGAATAAATCTAGCATCCCCAAAAACCTGTTCAACTGCACTAATGTGCAGTAACACCAATTTACAGAGCATTGTAAATTGCAGGTACTAAACTTAATGCATCATAAATACGGGGCATTAATACCCATGTAGATGCACCCACAGTATATCAGCTAAATAGATTAGCTCAAGCGTGTAGAAAAATCTGAACAGAAAACTCAGCCTCCTGATTCTCATCAAGATGGCAGCCCCTTTACAGCTCCAGAGCAGTATAAAGAGTCCATAGTGTAAATGAGAATTAAGTCTTCTACCTCCAAATCTACCAACTGGTTGGTAGCAAGAATTGTTACTGGGAGCAGTCTTCAAACATAAAATGGTATGGTATTCTCCAGCCTAGCTAGCAGACAGATAAGAAAAAGTATGCCTATTACTGATCCCAATTTACGTCACAGTCAGAGAGGGAGGATACAGTAGGCATTGGTGCTATGGAGTGTGAGGACATTAGGGTTAACCATCAATGCTGATATTTTGCATATATGGGGGTATAGCTTCTGATAATAGCATGCAATGGTCTACCATGGTGTATTACGGTGATTGTAAAGCCACTGAGCCTGGTTCACCTCTCCCTGACACTAGTGCAATTGTATTCAAGCAGGCAAAACACAAATTCTATGTGAGTCACTGTAAGGGAGAGGAAAATCAGACCTGCAATGCTTGCTTCTTTTTCCCTGGTGGATCTGACACAGTCCATGCTGCTTTCTGAAAAAGCCCACTTTTCATCGACAGGAATGAACTTGGATGGGTCTATATGAAGCCAGATTTACTGCCGATATCCTTTTATCTGGTGTGGATACTGAACAACATCCTTATTGTTGGATGGCTCTTCCTGTGGGACCGAGAGTAAGTGACCTTTGCAACAGAGCTCCTCTAATCTTTGCACTAGATCTGACTCGCTGCTTATTACACATTTGTGTAATCCCAGAGAACAAAAGGTAGTCACTCAATTTAAAATTGCCTGGGGCAAGGCTAGGCAACCTTTATATAGTGTTGACCTTGTGTAACATTTGCTTCTGGGCCATGAGCTATGACTAAGATCTTTACCAACCTGCTGGTCTTGCATATGTTGAATGCAAGTGGCAAAATTGAAGCTGTCATTTTGAATCACTTGTCATAAATCTGGTTGCTCTTGTGGCCTTTGGATTACTCTTGTGACCGTAGTCATTTTCAAGGGCATAGTGCAGCAGAAATACAGGAAGGGGAATACTTCGCTGGCAGTCAGAGAAATGCAGCTCCTAAAATTCCTCTGTGAGATGTAGCATAAGTGGACTAGCTCTAGGTTAAGCCAAAACTGTGTTAAGGGTTGATTCATCCCTAGTTTGTTCTGAGCACAAGAGAAAGGCCATGAGCTAGGACATCAATTGAGCCAATATACAGTTAAGCTAAGACACTGTCCCATGTGTTTTCCTCTAGGTACCTCATCCCAGCCTTGGTTTTCCTGGCAGCCCTTACTTTGGCCAGTTACCTTTGTCTCTTCATTTCACACCGATCCTTGAGTATTCATGCTGCTTGGTTCCTAAAGTGTCACAAAGTAGATCTGTGGCTCATCCGCATTCTGGTATGTGACATTTGAGAGCTGTTACTTATTCATTGTTCTACCAAAGGTGCCAGAGTCCCAATATATGACCTCTGGAGTGTGAGAGTTGAAACCCTTCCTTCAGTGCTAACTCCCCTCAGTAGCATGCATATAGAGGCCTCTCGTAGTTCCCCTTCTGCTGACATAAGGGGAGTGAGAAAGAAGAGGAGCAGGTCCTTCTCATGTTTCGAGTTGCTGCAGAATGATGCTTCGCATTGAGATTGATAATCCAGGTTGCCAAACACTGGTTTGTAGTCCATTAGACTACTTATAAAAAAATGGCAAATGCAATCGAGAAAAACGTGTGTTGCTTGAGCACCTCCTTCCTTCTGCCTTTCACTTGGTATCTTATTCTGAAGGGAAATTATTTATTTCAAATGCTGAGAACACCAGCTGTTTGTGCCCGGTAAACTGCACAGAGGAAAAGAAGTGGAAAATATGCCTTCTCTTCCCCAGCTCACCCTCCACCCCTGTCAAACATTACTTGTTCAAGCTGAATTTTTCATGCCAGGTGCCTGCCTCAGGCTGAATTATTCTGAAAGGTTCAGCAAAAGGAGCTCCAGGGCTGTCACCCGATCCCTTCCTCTCTACCTTGCTTCTGACCAAGAAACTCTACACTCTCCTCATCCTGCCCTGCACTGGCTCCCCTCCTAGCCCACAGCATTCTCCCTGAGTGCTTGATTCCCTTCTGTGCAGCTGGATTAGGGACAGGCATTGGAAAGTGGATCATTTCAGAAGCCACAGTCTGAGGATCAGGGAGGATTTCCAGGGAATCTGTGACATGAGGAATCTCTCCAGACTGCAGTTTTGAACTACGCCCCTGGAACTGCTTGCCACATATATACTTCCTTCTCAACCTGTGTCTCCAGCCCTGACAGAGTCAGGCATCAGAATTCACAATCCAGGAAGAAGTAGTAACAGTCCTACTGTGTATAGCCCAAATCATGCTTTATGCAACAAATGTGAAGGAAACAAACTGGATAGGGGTGGGTGCGGTGGGGTGGGGATCTGTACTGACCACTGGGATTGGAGCCTTCTCAGTCTGGCTGTGCAGCATTATGGGGGACTTCCAAGGGTGGTGGAGAGCTCTGCATAGTTTTGGATCCATTGCCCTCCCTTTTCCCCATAGACCCCTCTCTGTGAAGTGCTGATGGGACCTCTGTGAAACATAGAACCGGAAATACAGCTCCTGTGAAGCTAGGAGCAGGCTTCTTTCATCCTGCTCTTACCCTCATATGTTGTAGCAGAGCCATTTTAACCTCCCTTGGGGCATGAAGGGCTGGTAGGATCTGTGCTGGAGGAATACAGAGTGTTGGCTTCTTACCCTCAGTCAGTGTCTCATTGTACCCTGTGGTAGGTCCAAAATGGGATTGCACTGTATGCGACGTGGACTACCATAGCTACCCTGCTGAATTTTACTGTCGTGCTGGTCTATGAGGGAAACGTGTCCAATAAGACTGCAACTACCATCTCTCTGTGCATCCTTGCCATTAAACTACTCATATGGTAGGTGGCATGGTAGGTGCTCCTCCTCCCCACCTTGTAAGACCTCTTAGACAGTCCATCAGATGCTGCCTTTTACAATGAATTAACAGACTCCATCCCCGGAGAGGGTTCTCCCAGCATGGAGGCATCAGAGCAGCATGTAACCTACCCCTGGCAAGGCCCTGTGTTAGGAGTCATGGCAAAAGTTAGCATGTATGTGGCTTTTCTCACCCCATACCCCTTAGTCATCCCAGGAAACAGGCCACTGGGTTACCAGCAGCCTAGGGCCAGCCTGCCTCAAGGTTGGGGATAGTGTAAAAGTAGCTAAAAGTCCCCACAACTGTCTGGCTATAGTTCTGGGGCAGTGGCAATTTGGACCCAAGATAATACACTTCCTGTTTACATAGCACTTCTCCTCTGAGACCCCCAGGTTACACCCTTGTGAGGTAGGTTGGTGTGATCAGTTGGGACAGGTCCTGTGCAGGTGAGGAGCCAGATCCAGCAAAGTGAGAGTGATTGTGGGGGGGAGGCGGCTACACTTGCCCTGTAGGAGAGGAGGTGGCTGAGATATCATGCATGTAGGGGGCTGCCCTGTCTCCCACCTGAGCCCTTAGGAGTAGACACCACAATGCAGCATTTGTTTCTTAGCCAGCCCCCGGTCATACCTCATTTCTAGTGAGCACCGACTATTTTGGGGAGCTATTCTGCACTGTTGTGACCTCTTCCACATAGCAAATGTTGTGTCCACATTGAGCTAGTGCAGTATTTTTCCTTTTACTGCTGGCGACTGGGGTTCATAGTGACTTAAACTAGGATAAATAAATAGAGAGTGATTCAAGCTCACACCCTTTGTGCTTCTATGCTTGCTATCTGGATCTTGCTAGTAAATGGCTTCAGGGTCAGGCTGAGACATAAGGGTTTGCTGTATTTTCTGGATTAAGCAGAAGCCTCATTAGGCCATTAGATAACTGAACACAAAGGGAGCAGGGTAATTCAGCACAAAGCAGGGTTAGTTGGCAACCTCCTATTCACATTCTTTTCCAACAAAGACTGAATCTTGGCGTAAACAAGAATTTTCATAAAAGCATCTGCTTCAGACCAAAATGGTATTGATTTTGTCTTTTCCCCCCAAAAAAATGAAAGCCAGAAAAACCAAACATTTCCATTGTGAAATGTTGCTGCTGTGCAGTCTATAGTCTGACCAGGGAACCAGGCCTAGAGAGGAGAATGGGAATGTGAAGCATTCACACTGCAACTCCCAGGAGGCCCCATAGTTCCATTTCTGAATGGACTTATTTTAGGTCTTAGCCAAAAATATTTCAGGTTTTGAAATTTCTGCAGAAAAAGGTAATTCCTCCCCCCCCCCGAATATTCTACGAAACAGTGAATTGTGATTTGTTTTTGTTCGCCTTTCCTCAGATGACCCCACTTCACTTTTTCTTTTTGACAAGCCCCACATTAAGTTCATCTCTAGATCTGACCAGCAACAGAGATAGTCAAATCCAGACTGGGGATTGTTCAGAACTGTTCCCAACTGCTCCTTTTGGAAGTTACCTAGAAGAAAAAAACTGGCTACAAGGTGTGTTTAGATGTTGCCACTTCTTTTTCCTTCCCAGGTTTTATGTTGAAAATTTCCTGCTGGACAAGTATGTGCGTTATAACCTCACCATTTACCCAGTGGTCATTATAGCCCTGATTGGCAGCGTGTGTAAGAACTATAGCCCTTCACCTCCAAACACCAACAGCATTTTTCTAGGTGAGTCATTTAATGTTTAAATTAATGTTATAAAAAGCGGCCCACTTAGCTCTCCTGAGTCTCTTGCATGTCCTTTCCTCAGTGTGTTTTCCATGCAGGCAGAAGGACCCTCCTGCTACAGGTGACCTTTGTAAAACAAGTAGGGATTTACTTTGAAAAGCAGGCTCCCTGCAAGTTGGAACAAGAGTTGTAGTGGGGATGATGTGGAGGATGACACTGGGAAGCTTCTAGGAAGCTCCACGTGCTTAGGGAATTTTGCAATAGCTCCAAGCACACCAGGCACCTCCAGGCTGTAAGCAACAACATTGAATACACAGTACTCTTAAAAAAAAGATCCAAGTTTCTGCAGTCCAAATGAAGTCCCTTTATTATTGCACAGAACTCTGTGCATGAAACAAAGTTAGGGACCAACCTAACTGTGGCGTTATTACCCTGGGGCCTTCTACTTTGGGGTTGAAACACAGACTAAAATCATTCCAATTCATTTTACATTGCAGCATATTTCAGCTCCCTCCAAGTCATCACCTCCTCAATACCCTGCATGCGTTTTTACCTTGCAAGTGGGATAGCGTATACCCTTGTGTTCTACAGGAGCTACTCCCCTCTCCTGGATCTTGCTGGGTGGGGAAGGCCAAATAAGACTTGGGAGGGCTGGAGAGTTCCCAGTTGCACAGATTCAGCTTCCATTCCACATCCCATGGAGGATGGGGAAGCTCAGATCACTTTGCTGGCATTGCCTATTCCAGTAGCGTAACTAGAAGGTTTTTCTCCTTCTGACTGTCTCAGAGTAGTAAAATTTGTGCAAACTAGACCTTCCTCTGCCTGACAGCTGGATCTGAAACTTGCCCTGTAGATATTGTGAAGGAATGGTACTAGGACAATACTGGGGTTTATGTGGAGCTCTTTGTCAGTTTAACTCTTTGCCCAAATACCCCTATAAAGAGAAGTCGCTAATTAGTTATGTTCTCACCCAGTAACATATTGTTTCTTTTGTAGTTGTGCTACTGGTGGCGGCTTGTGTTATCTTTGTCATTCGGCTGGGAATAGTCATATGGAGATGTTGCAAACGGCCTCTAGAACTTCTGGAACTACCATCGACTTCAGAGTCTACAGAGTGAAAGAGAAATGGAGACCTTATGGGGGATGTTTTCAAAGGCACAAATGGGAATTGGGCACCTAGTGCTCACTGGTATCCTCTCACAGTGCCCCTGCCCTAGTGCCTTTGCAACTCTCCTATGGAAGAGTGAATGCAACAAAGAGGATATTAAGGACAGTGCCATGATTGTATATGAGCATTCAGTAGTCTCTCACTTTCTCCTTCTGCTCTGACCGATCATACTTTCCCCAGCACCTTTCACTGGATCACTTTGTGCTTTGTTAAAGGGTATTTTAACTCTGTACCAGAGGAAGAGACAAAAACAACTCTCGCAAAGGTACAGCCTCTATGGTGACTGGCTTCTGGCACTTGGGCACAGACAGTCTGAATAGGGCTCTCAACCAACAGGTGGCAGATCTGCATATACAGATCTATGCATAGTTTTACACTGAGGTTTTGGTTTCCCTTGATAAAATCATGGCTCTAATTAAGTTATCAGCCAATGGTGACAGAGGTGGGTAGCTGTGACAGGCCCAGGCCCCAGGGGCAGGCACAACAGCCCCTGGTGGCTGCACGGCTCTTGCCCCCTTCTGGCCCCTCAGGGTACCCTCCCCTTCCTCTCATCTGCTATGCCTGGATGAGATTATTTGATCAAGCACTAAGTGGGGCCCTTTTGGCCCTGCCCATGCCCCAGGGCACCAGTTGTTTTAATGGTTATTCATGGCCTCCTTCCACCCCTACAGACACACCCAGGCCTCACAGATGTCACTTGGTTGCCAGTGACTCCCTTGTATAGGCTTTGGCCTTCTTAGCCTTAGCCTACTGATTACTCTGGCTGTAGACTGGTAGCCAAGGTCCAATGCTTCTGGCCTGGCCTTTCAGTCTCAGCCCCTCGATGGCCTCAGGACACCTGTGTTGCCCCCTTTGGGGTTAAGCTCTAGCCCTCTTGGCCTCAAGCTGCCTGTGCCTTGCACCCTGCCTCTTGCAGGGCTCAAAACCTAGCATGTCCCTCAGGCACTCCTGTGCCTTCCTTTCCATCCCTTGCAGCCACATCCAGTCCTCCAGTATAAAACCAAACCAAACCAAAAAAACCCCATAAGCAGCAACTTCAAATTCATAGGCTCCCCTCTGCATTATCTGCCATTATACTGCCAAGCTACCTCCCTACTGTCTGGCTGTTTCAGCCCTGGGAGTACCAGGCATGCTTGCAGTTCTCACTCCTCACCAGCCTGAGCTGGCAGGTGCTTCTCTCCCTGCACTGCCCCAGCGCCTTGGGGGCCCAGGTTTATATCCCCTGGTTCCTCCCCTTCCAGTTAGGTGATCCGCTGCCCAGCCACAGGTGCCCCCCTCAGCCTCCAGGGCAGCTTACTGCTGCTACTGTGGCTACTATAGCAGTGCCCTAGCTGCCCAAGCAGGGCTCTGCCTTACCAAACTATTGCTGGGCAGCTAACCCTGCAATAGGCACTTATAACGTATGGGTTCCCTGGCTGCCTACTCCCCTGCATTCTTCCCCCATGTGGGCACATCCCTGCTGCTGCTTTTCCCTTAAATAATGGGAGTCCCTAGCTCCCTGTTATAATATTGCCACACACTTGACCTGATTTTGGTCAGGGTCAAGCACCCAGAAGTCCCACTGGAATCAGTAGTTGCTTGCTTAACTCCTTTCAAATTCAAGCTGCTCCTCCCCTTCCAACGTGGCACAAGAAGAGCTACTCTAACACTTGAGCTTTACTTTTGCAGTATTGGTTTTAACATTCTGCATTCAGTGTGCTTGGATTGTTAAAGCTACTTCAAAGATTTTAAGCATAGGCTTATCCCAGGCTTAAAGTGAACGAACGTACCTCAGGCAATGAGGGTCATATTCCCAGCTCTGCTATGGCTTTGCCAAGTGAGTTTAGCTACATGCATTAACTAACATCTTTGTGCCTTGGTTTTCTTCTGCCAGAAAAGGGACTAGAACACCTGGCCTGGTTGCTATTATTAGGGTCTGTAAAGCTGTTTGAGATCCTTAGGTGGGTGGCACTGTAAGAGTCTTTGCAAGGCTGCACAAAGATGAGATCTATTAACATAACATGTTCATAACAACCAGTGCAATCTGTGCAGTGAAAATCCTATTTCTTTTCTTTCAGATCTTTTAAATAAAGCCTGTAGTTGCCGGACTTTCCCATTACATTTGCAGCTTGGTGTAACAAATCATTTATGGTCTACATACCTGCACTGGGAGTTAAGTGTTCAGGCCTGGTCCTGCAATAACCTCTGAGCTGAGCCCATAGGCGGATTAATGGATGGGCCAGCTGGACCTGGCCCCAGGGGCCACTAACAATCAGGGGGCCCTGAAATCCTCATCAGCAGGGAAGCAAAAGCTGTGGTTTTAACCTTAGCGCTGTTTTTGTCTCCCAGCAGGGAGACAAAAATGGCACCAAGTTTAAATCCGTGGCTTTTGCATTTTCTTCCCTGTGAGCCAGAAGCAAGGCCCCTCCACCAATGAGGCAGGGGAGGGGTGCGGTTGTGGTGGGGGTGGTGCGGTATAAGGGTAGGGCTGGGGCTGGGCCGGGAGTGCCGCACCAGAACCAGGGCCAGGGCTGGGGCTGGGCTGGGCAGGTGGCAGTGGTGCTGGGCGGGGCCTGCTGCAGTCAGTCAAGATTTCCATGGTGCATCCCAGTGGCAATGCATAGGGGGTGCACAGGTGTGCATGTGCACCCTCTGAAAGCACTGGCACACATGCTGGCAGCCAGCGTTTCCTGCTTAGGCAACAGGCAGGGGGTGCAGGCAGGACTGCTGGTGTCCCCCCGAGAGTGCCGGCCAGGGAGTAGGAGTGCCAGGAGAAGCAATGCTGGCACTTCCAGGTGCACCCCTGGTCCTTCTGGGTGCGCTGCTGGCACTTCCAGGTCGATGCAATTGGCCGTGGGGGGACTCCCCCTCCCACCCACCCCCCATCACTAACTGGCCGCTGGGGGGAAGCGGGGAGCAAGTGTCTCCCCACCCCCAACACATACACACACACACACACACACACACACACACTCAGGAGGCACCAGTCGCCCCAAAGCCTTAAGCACATGGGTAACTTGATACCCCTCAGGAGTCTGCTAGCTGTGTGTGCAGGAAGTGACCTATCTGCTTACACTTCTGCTGTAATTCATTATTAGAGATATGGCAATAATGCTCTGGTTATGGATCAGGCTTCCATTGTACTAGGGGCTGCACAGACACAGAACAAAAAGACAGAGCTTGTAGTCTGAGTGAGTCTGCACTCTAATCAGAGGTGTGACTTCAGCCCATGTAGTCATATGTTAACTAGCTTCAGCCTGGGCTAGCTCAAGTAAGAATAGGGAAGCATCCCTGGGAGCACAGGCCCCTGTGTAAGCACTCAGAGGGTTAACCCATTCAGAACTTTGCCACCATGGTTACACTGCGCATGTTATCTGAGCTTGCTAGATTAGGGTTGGTTCAGGTACCTCCACACATGCTGGCATCTCGTATCAAACTGCAGTGCACATGCTTGTGATGTCTACACAGTGAAGTTAACTGCATAAGCAACACTAGTTAGCCTGGGTGCAGCCTTGCACTAATGCAGCTTAACTGCTTTTGTTTGCAAAGTTAGCTTCTACAGAGCTGGCTTGAGTATCTTTGTGTGACACTGCCTGACACCACATAGGTGTATCCTAACTACTTCTAATGTTGAGACCTCAGGGTGCATTTCTTACACGAAAATGATGTGGTGGCAATTTAAAATAACAGAAGGCAACATGGAATCTGATAAAGAATGAAAGGTGACCATGGGCCTGATAGTATAAATAGAAGGACATGTGATAGGGCAAGGTAACCATCTTTAGTTTTGTTCTTTTAATGCTAAATTATGGTAGTCTTTGCTGTACATACAGCACAAGCCTGGTGGGGTGGGATGGTATGATTGCATGCGTTCTCCAGCTGCCATAGAGACTCTAATGTTTTGGCTCTGTGTGACATTTGGCTTGTGGGGGTGTAATCTGCAAGAAGCAGCTACACCTTAAAAATATATTCAGGAGGTTCAGGTAGAGGAGACACTTCCTGGTGAACAGTACCACAGATAGGTGGCATCCAGTTTTTGCAAAACCAGACTCCTCTGAAGCCAGATTTGGGCTAGACTGTCTTTAGTCCTTGTTCCCTTGTGCAGGCTACATGCACTCTAGGTTATAGCATGGGGAAACAAGCTCTACAAACTCTCAGTCTCCTCCCACAGCTGTGCCTGGGGCAACACAGCTACAGGCTGCCCTGGCTCAGGGCAGATGGAAAGGTCAGTGGTGTAAGGGAGTGGCTAGGTATTAGGCAGCAGTGATTTCCTTTGCTGCCTCACCACCCCCATGGTCTTGTGGCTGCCAGCCTTTTATCTGTACCCTCCCAAGTCAGTGCCCAGGGCAGTTACCCTAGTCACTTCAGCCTAGTTATGCCACTAGAAAAAGTGACCCTGTTGTGTCAGTGATCTTGTTGTCTCTAAACATTTCATGTTGATTAGTTTTATCATGAAGAGGCAAGAGTATACCAGCCCAAGATGTGGCCCCCCTTTTCTGGTCACATCTAATAAGAGCTTCTTTGTGTGTGTGGAACCACAGCATAAGGGTTAAAATTGTTGACAACTCAGACTTCCACTTCCATAGCATCTTTGGCAGCATGAACCAAGTCCCAGTTCATTTGCTCTGGAGTAGCCTAGGTCCCAAAGAAGGGGCAGACTGAAGGGACCTCCACATGAGCTCCAAGGAATCACTCAGAACCTAGCAAGTGGCTGCTGCTGCTGTGGCACTGTAGTGCCACTTAATATTTAGTAGCTCTCCCAGTGTGCAGTGCCCTGCCTACTTCTTCCCATCTCCAACACCTTGGGGTGTTCCCAGAGGCCAAGCTGTGTGCAGCTCCCTTCCTCAGAACTGGGAGCGGGCTTAAATACCTCTCTACCTGCAAGAGACAAAAATAGCTTTCCACACGATGTTTACAGAGGCAGATCCACCAGCTAGAGGCCATCCAGCAACAGGCTACAGTTACACTTCATCTGCCATAAGAAAGATTTGTTTGGTGAGATCTTTCATTGGACCACCCCAGTTACACTGACACCGCTACAACACAACGTGATCTGCCGTGCCAGCCAACTGCACAGGAGGAAGCCAGGATCCTGCAAAAGTGGTGTGTCCTAGATACAGAGCCTGCACACCAGCTCTGGGAAAGGTTTGTTTGTTCTCCTTTGGGCCGTCACAGACACAATTACTGACGTGTTGGCTCTCCCTTCAGTATTTGCATCCTCTAGGCTTGGGCCCCAACACAAAGCTATTACCTATACTACAGCACTTAAAGGAGGAAAAGACCTTATTTTTCTTGTTCTTCCCTACCTCATGGGGTGAGAAAATGATAGTGAGCATGAGATGCTCAGACAGGCCAGTAATGGAGGGCTTTACAGATACATTCATCCCTTAGCCACAGCTATTAGTGTCTGCAGTAACTCAATCAAGGGAAAATAGAGCAAAGGTTCATCAGCATTGCAGCTGGTTTTTTTGGAGAGGTCAAATGGATGCATTGTGCTAAAATCTTTCTAGCACTGGAGCAGTGAGAAACTGAATTGTCTCCTGCTTGTCTCTTTGGCACAGAGAAGCATCAAACGTGATAGTTTATAGTGTAAATTCCTAGGCCAATCTGATCTGGAATACTGCCTAATTGAACTGGTTCTGGGTCAGGAGAAATATGCATTTGAAACTGCAGTTCAAAGATGTTAATTCCAAAGGAATTTAAAGAATCGAGTTCAAAAACATGAAAGCACCAGGATCAAGCTTGCATTTAGCAGGCACAGTTCCCTGGGGAAAACATGTCTCATTTTGTGAATTATGAGGGATAATTAAGTGTGTGTGAGTGGAAAACAGGGGCTTCTTATTTCATGGGGATGGCTTGTAGTTACTGCAGATTAGGCAGGAAAGCATTAAGGAAAGAGGGAGTGAGAAAACTGCGTAAAAAAACAACTGTGGGGACAAGCAATAAAGACATAAAATAGACTTGGGAAGAGTATGCTACCGGTCATGGAGTCCAAGGCAAAGGCAAATCAGGCAGCAGTAGTGGTTTATTCTTTTAGGGGAGAGGACATTTATATTTCTCATTTAGCTTCTGTGCTTTGTTAGGGATCTAGGAATGCAGGACAGGGAATCCACCAGGTCACACACTCAGGCCTCTCTTGAACACCACAGCCACAAAGGGTGCTATGAGAAAAAGAAACCCTGAGCTGGGCCGTACTGTGTGCCACAGGAAGGGAACCAATGAGACAGTGCTTTTCCAATACCCTGATATGGCAGGAGCCCACTGACTGCAGTACCAGGGAAGGCAGAGATGTGACAGACGGCCACAAAGGAGCCATGTCAGGAGTCCTCTGAGAGAACTCAGTCATGAACCCTGTGGCAATGACCAAGGAAAACACAGTGGGTCTCACCCCCATGAGCACCAAGGAGGAACAACTCCAGGGAAGTCAAGGGACACCCGCTGCTGGCAGACCTGTGCACGTGGGGAGGGTCAGGCCTAAAATTCTTAAGCAGCAGCCACACAGGGGTGTTTGATCTGTCAGAGCAATGCTTCTTTTGTGGAGAGAAAATCCCTCCTGCTGCCTGCGGATACTGTTCTTCCACTTCACCACTCTTGCATTGGGGTGACAGTTTCTCAGTTCTCCTAGGAGCAGAGAAGAGGCAGCTGTGAGGGAAGGAAGAGTGCTGACACCTGGCTGGGCTGGAGGAAAGGGACCATAATGCAGGGAAATTTCCCATGGAGAAATACCCTCTTGCTCAAGGAGGCACCATAGCAAAGCTCAGCACAACCCCCAGCTCAGGGGGATTCTAGCTGGGCCAGGGACAGTGTAGAGGGCCCAGGGGAGGAGCCTTTGGAGGCCATTGGCATGGTGATGTGATTGGGGGCACCTCTCAAATCTGTTCTAAACAATACCCTGGCCTTATCTGTCCCTAGGACCCCAAATGCACTGGAGGTGCCTACCAGTCCCTGAGGTGGGGTGTCTGCTAGCTCAGGATAATGTCCCTGTCTTGGGTGCTGCTGGCAGCCCTCCAGGGCTGGTTGCGCAGGGCATGGAAAGCCAGCATGGGGAGCGTGTCCAGCATATCGTCCCCATCAAGCCCTGGCCCCATGCATGTGCCCACACCCATCTCAAGTGCCTAGGGCCCCAGGTGGACCTGGGAGGAGACACGTGACATCGTGGTGCTCTGGGGCAGGGTAGACATCCAGAGGCAGTTCACGTGGGGCAGGCACTTGAACATCCACATTTATGAGGCCAGTTCAGCTGGGATGCGTGTGCAACACCACTCCTGCATGGTGCAGCAGTGCTGTGTGAAGACCAGGGTCTTGCAGGCACAGTGGGTGGCCATGACCAACTTCAATTGTTGGTCCGGTCGTGCCCAGAAGACTATGCCCTTCATGTGGGAGCTGACCTGCATTTTGGCACCCCGGGAGACAGGCCACACCCATTGGAGTGCTACCAGCAGGAGTGGCCTGCCCTCACCCATACCCTACCCTGACACCTCTGGTGTCTGCAGGGCTCTACGGGAATGCTGCAGCAGGGTCACTCACTGCCACTCACTGCTGGAGCCACCCAGACGTGCTGACTGCACCAGCGGTT
>NW_005842822.1:259161-259748 GCF_000455745.1 Alligator sinensis | reverse complement strand
CTCCGCCTCCAGTGTCTGCTGGCGGCAGTTGAGAATTGGGCAGTGTGGGAGCAGGCACAGCAGCGGGCATGGGAGACAGGAGCTGGCCTGGTGGGATGAAGACATCACCTGGGAGACCACGCAGGAGGAGGCACGGGACTGGGTGTAGCAGGCACACTGGACCCAGCTGGAGGCCTTGGAGCAGCACTGTGTGGAGGCCCTCCAGCAGCAACTGGCCACCCAGGGCCCCTGGGTCCCACCCACCACCCCGCAGCAGGCCTCCACCTGGGCCTCAGAGGAGGACCTCTGCTGCCTCTCTCCCGCAGGAGCCTCTGCCATTCACTGTGGCCACTGGACCCACAGGGAACTGTCTGCAGCCAGGGTGCTGGCCGCCTGCTGCCAGGCTCTGTGCCCTGGGTGCTCCCACCACACAGCCCCCAACTCCGAGACTCAGAGAAGGACTGAGACTGATATACATAGTTTTCAGTTTGGGAGGAGGGTTTTTTATTGTTGGCAGATGGGGTGGGTGATGGAGGGGCTCTGTGTATTGGGGAGGGAAGGGGGGAAGGGGCTCTTTTGGTTGAGGGGGGAGGTGGTAGGTTGTGATG
>NW_005842822.1:243329-259130 GCF_000455745.1 Alligator sinensis | reverse complement strand
TGGGCGGTGGGGCAGGTGGGTGTTGGCAGGGACAGCCAGGTGCTCCTCCATGGCCTGGTGCTCCAGGTGGAGCCAGAGCTGGTGCAGCAGCTCTTCAAAGGTGTCCCAGGTCATCCAGAACATGTTGATCCACTGGTTGTTGTCCCATTCCTGCAGCACAATGAGCTGCCACCAGTGCTGGCTGGCACAGAGAGGCTGGTGGGACAGGATCATGATGGCAGTCCCAGCAGTGGCATCCTGGAGCCCATGGTCACAGCATTAGAGATGGTCTGGGTTAATGTGAACCAGATCCTGCAGGCTCTATTTGCAAAGAACCAGCTCCTGCTGGTTTGCTTGGAAGTCCTGCTGGCAGTGGAAGAAAGCATCACTTCCTGCAGCCTGAAAACCCTTTCCCAGCTCCTGATCATGTGTGTTCATGGGAAACAAAACTCAATTACTTGGCATATGCACGTGGTTTGCCAGCTCTTTCATGTCTTGTCTTCGATGAGTCAAGATTTAAGAGTCTGAGTTCATTCCATGTGCAAGAAGGTCAGTGTCAAAGCTGCCACTGGCAGAGGGTAAAACACATTTCTATCCGAGTGACAGATTGAGGCAGTGTCAAGCTTTCTGTGGGAAATCAAAACCTATGTTTATAAAAAAGCCAGTTTGAAGAATGGCAAGAAATCACTGGCTGCCCCAGAGAAAGAAGACATGTTCACAGAGGTTCCTTGACATGCCCTGCATGGGGTGGTTTCCCTTCTTGTTCAACTAGCATGTGGTTGTAAATAAGTCCTAGGCTTTCCCTGGAAGCCTTCTGGAAGGGAAACCTATTTCCTTTATGCATCAATCTACACCAATTAATAATATGCATGTTTTCAGGTTCCCATCCCTGTAAATATCTGTAAATGCCAAATCCACATGAATGAGTGTCCACAACAGGAAAATCACCACCTGGTGTTGGCAGCACAGTGATGACACGCAGATATCTACAAGCATCCTAAAAATGCCTAGACAGGTAAAACTGAACCATCCTGAGGCATGAGTTACCATGAGTTTAGACTCATGGCAACTCTCTCTCAGATACTATGTACCAGTAGAAACACACAATCAGCAATGCCCAGCAGAGCCCAATCTCTGGCTGCAGCTTGGTGCAAGCTAGACTATCACTCTAATGCTACCACTGTTTTTTTCACACCTATAACTTGTTTTACAGGTCAGTAATCTGGGCTGGGAGAATGACTGCATTCATGAATATCTTCTGACAGACTTCCAAAAATAGGCTATTACAGCCAAGGATGAGAATGTGGAAACATTGCACTGTGATCTAATTCATACTTGACTTGATGCTACCCTTGGTGCTAATGAAACCAGGTTAAAATGTCAAGTGAAGAAGTCATGGCTGCTGCAGAGAATTAAAATTAAATTCAAGACAAGTCAGTAGCACCAACACTAGCACCATAAAACAGAATAGCCTTTGTTCCAGAATCGTCCATGCAACAAAAGTTTTAGAACTCCACTTTTTACTATAGTCAGCAGGCAGTACAAATGAGTATCGCCTGAAGATGCCTTACTAGGTCTCAAGGCTTTGGCCTCTAAATGGGACACAGATTAGAGTTTGGCCTTGGGAATCACAGCTCTTCAACTTCTTAGCTTTGTCACTAGTTTTTTGTGTGATTTTATATTAGGGAACCCCCTACCCTTGTTACTAGTAATTGAGGCATAGCCATGGCAGATGGAAGAAAGCCTTACAACAAGGAGCAGCAGGTGTGAGCCATCCATGTGAACTGAGCCACTGGTCAGAGAGGGCCAGGAGGTTCACCAGGGAACCAGCAGCACCTGGGTGCTGGAAGTGGGTTTGGATTGGTGTTTTGTGTTCAAATTAACTAGAGGTTTGGGTAATGGTTGTGTGGAAGGTTTGGAGGCCACAAGACAAGGTGCGCTGTGCTTGATGAGACCTGTTCTAGGTAGGGATGCAAAGGGTCAAGGATTGGGAGCCAAAGTTTGAGGTAGTGGACCTGGCCTAAGGGCTTGGCCAGGGGAAAGGGAGGGGCTAAAGCTGGGGTGGCTGAAGCCCTAACAAGAGCTCTGAGGCCTGCAGGGAAGGGGGTGGTCTTAAAAGGGAAGCACTCCTGAGGGAAGCATAGAAATCTTTAGGACTGAGTTTGGGCAGAGAAGATAAAGGATGGAGCCAAAAGGGAGGGGCACCACAGAGGCTAGTCCTAGCTTCCAGGGACCACCTTCTCAGTATAGTAGCACTAACATCCAAGGTATGGCAGGTGAGACAGATCTCACTCAGGACAATGGCGTCATTTTGGTAGCATGTAGTTGATAAGCTTTGCTATCTCTAGATGCCTCCTTCCATGTAGAAGATGCAGAATAGCAACATCTGTTCCTCAGAGCAATTCCTTTACACTGCAGCAAGAAAAAATTCCTACTGAAAAACACTGTAGGGGGAATGTAAAAACTTCTCCTTTTTTATATTCTGTGTCCCATGGTTTGGACATAATCAGCTGACAATCATCTTCTGCTTCAAAACTGGGCAGACCTTGTCAGGTTGCAGTGACTCGCACAAAGATTTACCTATATTTGGACAACTTTGCTTTTGTAGGATGCTGTAGTAATTTCCATTTTAGTATTTTCTAATTTAGGATTGGACAGCAACTTCCTTTCTTTGGTCTGACAAACACGAGTCACTTACTAATACATTTGGTGACAATGCCTTCCCCATCTCTTCCATCTTCTGCCTGTACCAGCTTTTGTTTTATTTGGTCTTTGACAACAATGTAGGCCTGCATAACTACCATGTGTAATTCTCTGTTCTAATGCAGGCACTGTTCAGGACATGAGTATCTTGCTGTGAGAGCCTGGCTCATGCCTGAGACCTCTTCATGTGTCCCATGAGTCAGAAATTGTGGCTGCTTTACAAGCTGCAACCTCTTCACACCTCCTCAGTTGATGGAGGGCACTGTGTGCCCTGGGATGGGAATTGCACACGTTATGTAGGTCTGTAAGAGGAAGCCTCTGTAACTTAAGGTAGAAACTGTAACAGATAAGGCCCACAGACCAGAGTAGTTGGCTGAACCTGGGCTAGCTGCAGGAGAATAGGGAGAAAATAGCAAAGGCAACCCCCGCTTAATGCTGTTTCGCGTAGCATTATTTCGCTATATACTCATTTTAAATGAATACCTGATTTCACTTAGTGCTCAGCGAGTTTTGTTATAATGCTCATGGTCACCATCTTGGGTTGTCAAATACTTTTGGCTTCGCTTAATGCTCAGTTTTTCAGATCGACTGTACTTGGTAGCTGGCTGCGGAGTGATAGAGCAATAGGACAGTGTTCCAGGTAGGCAGGAGAGAAACAACTGCAGCTCAACTGGGAGAACAGCAGCAAGCTGCTCATTAGGCCTAGGGAACATGCCTGTGGCTGGTCAGGGGAATGCCTGACTGGAGGAGAAGCTCAGGGACTATAACCCTGGATCCTTGAGTCAGAGAGACCACTGCTGACCTGAACTCTGCAGAGAGAAGATCTATGCCAGCCTAAGCTATCAGGGAGTGAAAACTGTAGGCTGGCAGGTACCGCAGGGATCAGGAGAAAGCCAGTGAGTGGGGAGAAGGCTTCTGCATCTGTATGATGACCCAGAAGGGCTTTGAGAATTTTTTTGCTTGAAGCAGGGTGCTGGCATTTCTGTTTCAGTTTATATTGGAGGACTGGGTTGTGGCTGTAGGGGGCCATGCAGCGGTGCCTGAGAGGTATTCCGGGTTTGGCCCTGCTAGGGCTGGGGTACAACAGAAAGTAAGAAGGTAGGCAGAGGTGGGCTGAGGTCAAGAGGGCCAGAACTTGGCCCTGAGAGGGTGACAGAGGGTAAGATGCTCAGAAGCCAGGCCAGAGCAAGTGGACCTAGGCTAGAAGTCTACAGCTAGAGTAACCAGTAAGCTAAGAGGGCTGAAGCCTATGCAGGCTGGTAAACACTAAGACCTGCGAGGCTTAGGCATGGCTATGGAGGAGGCCAGAGGCCACTATTAATGTCCCTAAGGCAATTTAGTGCCTGAGGGGCAAGACTGGTACAAGCCAGGCATGACAAGTGGTAGAAGTGAACTGACACTTACTTCAGAGCCCTGTGGCAGTCTCCCTAAGACTAAAATATCCATCAAGACATAGCAGATGAGACAAAAGGGGAATGTACCCTGAGGAGTAGAGGTGAGGTAGGAGTAGCCTGGCCACCAGGGCATCATGACCCTTCTATCCAGGACCTGAATGTGTTCCTTTCTAACCCGGATGGCAAACGGAGTCAGTATTTGCGAATAACTTCATTACAATGGCCATGATGAGACAATACTCATTTCTATGTTGTTGGGATTAACAGTCTGCACTCAGCTGCAAATTTAGGCTGCAGTTGGCTTCTTCTCTTTGAAAACTGTTAGATGCTTTTGGGTTTATCACTGTGAGGCAAGGGCATCCATTTCTTGGGTGACTAACATAATTTATCCTATTAAAGACATTTCTGCAAAGAGCCAAAGGATCAGTTATGAGTATGACTCATGCAACAGCATGAACATATGGGAAAAAATGCTGAAATAAACTAAGGGCCTGACATGGCTCTCAAGGGAGTCAATGGCATAACTTCTAGCAGTTAACACAGGATAAAAGGTCTGGTCCAAATTCATGGCCTTTGGGATCTGCAAGACTTGACGCCTTAATGACTGGAATAGCAAATGCGTATCTGTCTGTGCTTTCTTCCCAACAGGATGCTTTTTTCAAGACAGAACCTTCTATGGGAATGTCCTCAAAATGCAGTACATTGTTCACTGAGAAGTAATATTTTTCATTCTGCATGGTATATAGTGGAACTGCGACCAACAAGGTATTAGAGGGGATAGTTACATTATGTGTGTTTGTACCCATTTGTCTTGTTACCATAATTTTTAAATAAAATGTTGAGACTAGAAAGTGTTGAGCAATACTAGAAAGGATTTAACTTAGCTGTCCTGTGACAAAAGTTACTTCTACTAGAGATAAAGTGTATGTACAATAAAGAGAAAGCTCTCTTCCCCTCCAGGATCTACAGGTTTTTTCAGTCCTGACTCTTGGGAATGGATGGTGCTTAGTTAATGAAGGTTATTTCCATTCTTTGGGCCATAAAGTCCTGTGATGAACTGGGAAGCACCTGTGTAATAATACAGGTCACAAACATGATGGATGTTTCTGTGTGTCTCTATATGATAGATTAACTGCTATGGACTTAGATTGAAAAGGGTTGTTAAGGTAACTCACAGCTTTAACCCTGCTAATGTGATTGTTTTGTCAAGGCTGAGGAGAGAGATATCAAAGGAACACTAAGCCGTTTAACATGCTCCCAGGTCCAAAGAAGTGGGGGAATGAGTGAAGAATGAGAGACTTCTCAGAGAATGTCAGCTGACAATCTGGCAAGGAGAAACACTGAGCACTGACAGAAGTGACGTTGTGTCATTCAATCAGCCCCCAGAAGCTTTCTACAGACGTGCCCTGACAGAAGTGCACAGCTGCAGGGTGCTTTAAAAGTGCCCAGTCTCATGACAATCTGAACCCTCATTACATTACATGTAATGAGGGTTCAGATGAAGGTTCTCCAAAGTAAAGTGCCTCATTAACACCTGTCAGTCCCTGCTGGGAGCAGGACTAGGCTGATGCAGAGGAGCCCTGCCTGGTGCTGTCTTTAGAATGGGAGGGGGAGAAAGGAGGGGAGGGAGCTCAGGTTAGGGCTTGCCCAGTCTGTGCTGGAGGGTAGGGCAGGTGGATTGGAGCCCCCCCCCTGCCCCCTGAGGCTCCAGAGTGGGAGGCCCCTAATCCACACACCCAACCCTCCCTCCTGGCAAACCCCAATTGAAGCTCCCTTCTTTCCCTTCTCCCCCCTCCCATCCTGAAGACCCCACCAAACTAGGAGGGTGGCTGTAGACACACAGAGCTGCTCCAAACTGGAGCTCAATTCCCCAACCCCCATACCCAACAGCAAACATCTGTTGGGTTGGTGGGGGAATACTGTAACTCATGGCACTTCCTGTGAAGCTCCATGAGTTACAGCAGAGAGCTGTATGTCTGTCAGCACCTACAGACAACCAACCCAAGCAGGGCAGCTTGCTTTACTTAGGCAGACAAGGGGAGGGGGCTCACAGAGCTGCAGAAGCACTTAAAAAATCTAGTGAGGAAAGATTAAAATGTAGGTGAGATCCACCTTTTTGAATGAATACCCTTCACACTGATGGAAGACTTTGTTCTGCTGATGTTGCTATTGAGTTGCTGTCACTACCTTCCTGGTAGTCATGAAAACATGGATGGGAGGTAGAGGACTGATGCCCAGAGGTCCAGAATGAGGATGGCTGGACATAGGACTCTGCCCAGAGTGAGGAGTGAGGGGCCAGTCCTGTTGCTTAAAAGTGTGCAGCCAAGAGAGGTGTGTGGTTCAAATCACAGCTCACTCAGTGCTTATGTCCTATCGTTAACCTAGAGTGATCTTTATGGGGTAGGTAGAGAGGCTTGTAGGAGCCTTTTGCTCCCATCTGCTCTATTGTGTCCTATCTACCAACCAGAGTCAATTAAAATGCCTGCTCATGCAGACAGCACTGGGACTGCTTGCTTGGTGCGCACAAGTTACCCTGAAGAAGTAAGAGAAGAAGAGAAACTACAGCCATGCTGGCTGCCTCCAGAGGAAAGAATGAAATACAGCATTCTAAAGATGGTGCTGCTTGTGAGCTCCTGCTGTGAGCCAAGATCTCAGGCAGGAACTGATCCCCTTGAGGCACACTCCACCTCTCAGAAACCCCTAGCCATGTGAGTCTGAGCATCATCTGCAGTACAGGTCTGTACCTTAAAGGCACTGCCCAGCCCTCCAAGATCACTGCTAATGTCTGCCAGCCCTTGAGATGCAATGGCCCAGACCACAAAATTATTTAAGCACCTGTCTCCTATTTAGATACCTAATGCCCTTTAAAATCCATTGGAATTAAGCATCTCATAGGACTTAAGGACTTAAATCCCTCTGTGAATCTGAGCCTTAGGGCTGAGCCAGAGAGACTTTCCCAAACCACTGAAAAATAGATAAACAGCAGTTTGGGGGATTTTGAAATCATGGACTCTGAGCAGAGATTACTGGCTGCAGTGGGAGGAGTTATAGATTTGCATCCAGCCTGCTGAATCAGCTATGTACAGTGCTTGTATTTGGGAGTTCCTCCAATATTATTTATATCTGTCTTGGCTCCAAGCTGTTATCAAGGCTGTAGTTATTTCCATTTTAAGAGAAAGAAAAGCTATTTTGGTCAGCGGGCTGTGTGGAGACTCCCTGCGGCAGCAAGGGTGCCTCACCCTTCCTGAACTGTGACATGGATGGCAGTGGAAACATTATAGCTCAAGTACACATGCTAGAGGTTCAGTGGAAACTGCTTTCAAAACCTTCTGGTCTCTTAGGGTAGGGATAAACAAGCATATTAAAGAGTGGGGACTTCCTGCAGGGAAGTTGTCACACAACAATTGCTCACACACCCACAATTTCCCTGTAGCAAGTGAAAGGTAAAAGAAGGCAGCTGGATGAAATAAGGCTGAGTACTCCCAGTTCAGCTTTCATTGACCTCAGTAACTGTGGGCAAAGAACAGCTACTGCATGTCAGCTGCCACCTGGGAAGACCCTGCCTTTTACTAATTCACCTTAATTGGATTGGTTGCTCATAGCCCTGGGCTGTTGACGTTGCTTCTGACCAGCCAGCTCTTTCCTAGGAACATCTTGGATGAGTGTGTTTATCCAAGCAATAGGCTTTAGTTTGGTTGCATTCTTCTCACCATGCCCTATTCCTTTACCATCCTCAATCCAAGAGAGACAGAGAAAGCATGAGCAACTTTTGGAGCTCTATTCATGTGCTCAGCTAACTGCAGCCTGTCATAGCTCAGTATCCAACTTGTGCTGTTGCAGTATTTCTGACTTTCAGTGAACAGGACAGCAAGAGTGATTTTTCAGAAGAGCTATTTAGTGCTCCTCTACAAGGTGTACGTGTGAGAAAGATAGACACTATGAACACACATAACAGCTCGGTTTAAATGTGATTTAAACCCAAAGGTCAGGTACAGACAGTAAATTTTTACCGGTATAAGCCATCAGAAACCATTCTATACCCAGAACAGAACAGAAGTTTGGTGCACAAAACCCATGTATACCCATAATAGAGCAGAAGTTTACTGCACGCTGCCTGGTTTAAAAATGGTGGAACCCGGTCTAAAATATTCTCCCTCACCCCAAGGGCAAATGTATGTACTGTTTGCTACCTACCTAAACTACATCGCTTACAGACAACTGAATAACTTAGATTGAATCCAACTTGGCCTTTTTGAATGTCTGAACCTAGCTAAAAAGGAGAAACATACAAGACTGTGAATAGATTTAAAGCTACCTGGAACAGTTCAAAAGTATATGAGAAAAATCAGGTACTCCCTTGAGCTGCTTCACAGTGCACCGGTTCAGTGTTATGTGTGGACACCTTGCATTCTGTGATATGGAGCAGTCGCTTGTACTTCTGCTGCCCTGACAGAGACAAGCCAGACAGGCACAGGCAGAGTCTTTGTTTCAGGCTACCAGGGATTGCATTAGTTCCCGCTGCTTATTTTAATTGATTTAGGATGCTACCTTTGGCAGCTGGGTGCTTTATAAGACTGAGCATTCTGATTGTGAATCAAAAAATATAGTAACAACTCTCCTGCCCAAAACCCCAAATCAACCTATACTTCCAGCTTTTGCACTCACCATCTCTTGCCCTCACCACTGCTTACAAAACAGAGACTTTACATTATGCCTGTAATTAACAGTCCAAATTATGGCAGCCTAAAGGTGAAAGTACTTTTCAGACTTTATATCCTCTCCCAGCGACCCGCTTCTGCTTGAACCCAAAGGGTACCTGCTTGGCTGAGCTCACCCATGGCAGTACCAGAAAGGAGAGAGGCTATTTCTCCAGTGACAACTTCCAGACCATCTTCAGTGACAACTTCCAGACCATCAAGGAGTTTACAAGGGGCAGATGGGCTGAAATATAGTATGGACAAGCAGCTAGATATTTTTGATGAAATCTGAATTTGAACATTAGAAGTTTTCAAAACCAAACATTTCTTTTTTAGTTTTTAGTGTCAGTATTTCTTTGAGGAAATTCTAACAAAAATTTTCCAAATTTCCCCTGTAAAGAAGTTGGCATTTTCTGACCAACTCTGCTCTGTTGGTTTAAACAGACACTTTGAACTGCACCCAAAGGGGCACAATATAAAGCAGAGGTGTAATGTGCTTTCTAATGATGTTCTGCTCCAGAGTGGATGCCGGCACGGGCACAGCGCACTGGCCTCATCTTCCCGAGACCCTCAGCCTCTGGATGTACATGGAATATGTTGCAGTAATCTTATCCAGGTGATAAAGCCTGCACTGGCCTCCCAGGCTCTTTGAGCATACCAGGTGCAATTCAAAGTGTTGATAATCATCTTCAGAGGAAACCTTAAACTGGTTCAATTCTGACTGGCTAAAGCAGGCTGCAACCTAGTACAGTTCAGCCATTACAGTTCAGGTTATTAGAGGTAAATGAGCTAACAGTCCCAAGATGTCACACCAAACACTCAGCCTGGACTGTTTCCCACAATGCCCAGCAAAATGGGGGAAGCCAAGTTGCAGGTCAAGGATCTTCCATAAAGAACAACCTGTGAGCAGTCCCTGGCTATCTTACATCTTGGGATTGTTAACTCATGTGCTTCTCTTAACCTGAACTGTACTTTGGGGGCATATCATATCATGCCATTGAAACCATGCTTGGTTACCTATGCTGTGAGCTACTGTAGGCTGCATGGTCTAGATTCCTGTCACATGCACCACTATATATATTAATGTAGCAACCATGTACATGGTCCTTATATTCTGTTCCAACTCTACAAAGGCATGTAAATACCACTGATTTTTAACGTTCACTAATAAAGTGTTAAGGCTGGCTGCTCCTATGTAACAAGCCATTATGCCTGAAATAATATCACACATCGAGTTTTCTCCTGCAGGCATTCAAAATTAGGATGACTTGGTAATATTCCTAACAGTGATGCACAATGCAGTTGTTGTCTTTTCACTAGAAAATGTAGCTTTCCAGGGGTCTGGATCATGCCTTCTTGAGTTTAAACCAAACCAGAAGGCAGAGAGGGAAAGCACTTCTATGAGAATCCCCTTTCAGACTCCCACCATAGTATCCGGGCAATTAGTCCCATGTGAGTGGCCAGTGGGGCCCAACCCAATAGATACTGAAAGAATGGTAGGAGAGAGATCATGTCAGACCAACCTGATTGCCTTTTATGATCAGGTCACAAAGGCCATGGACGCAGGTGTCGCGGTGGATGTAGTCTTTCTGGACTTCAGCAAGGCCTTTGACACTGTCTCTCACCCCATCCTAATTAATAAACTAGGCGACACTGGCATAGATGCCTACACAGTCAGATGGATTGCAGATTGGCTGAAGGGTCGCACTCAGAGGGTGGTGGTGGATGGATCATACTCGACTTGGGGGGAGGTGGGTAGTGGAGTCCCCCAGGGCTCGGTCCTGGGGCCTGCGCTGTTCAATTTCTTCATCAGCGATCTTGATGCTGGGGTGGAAAGCAACCTGTTTAAATTCGCTGATGACACCAAAATTTGGGGGGAGGTGAGCACGCTAGCAGGGAGAGAGAGATTGCAGAAGGATCTGGATAGGTTACAGGGGTGGGCAAACAGGAACAGGATGTGTTTCAATACGGACAAGTGCAGGGTGCTGCACTTGGGTAGTAGGAACCAGCAGCACACTTATACGATGGGGAACTCCCTACTTGAGAGCACGGAGGCGGAAAGGGATCTTGGTGTCATTATTGACTCCAAGATGAACATGGGCCGACAATGCGAGGTCGTGGTTGGCAGGGCTAACCGGACCTTGTCGTGCATCCACAGGTGCATCTTGAGTAGAGCCAGGGAGGTTGGGTAGTAGGAACCAGCAGCACACTTATACGATGGGGAGCTCCCTACTTGAGAGCACGGAGGCGGAAAGGGATCTTGGTGTCATTATTGACTCCAAGATGAACATGGGCCGACAATGCGAGGTCATGGTTGGCAGGGCTAACTGGACCTTGTCGTGCATCCACAGGTGCATCTTGAGTAGAGCCAGGGAGGTGATCCTCCCCCTCTATGCGACGCTGGTCAGGCCGCAGCTGGAGTATTGTGTCCAGTTCTGTGCTCCCCATTTCAGGAGGGATGTGGACAACATGGAGAGGGTCCAGAGGAGGGCCACCCGCATGATCCGGGGACAACAGGGCAGACCCTACAGTGAGAGACTGCGGGACTTGAACCTATTCAGCCTCCACAAGAGAAGGCTGAGGGGGGACCTGGTGACCGTCTATAAACTCACTAGGGGGAACCAGAAGGGTTTGGGGGAGACGCTGTTTCCCCTAGCCCCCGCTGGCATAACAAGGAGTAATGGGCACAAGTTGATGGAGAGGAGGTACAGATTGGACATCCGAAAAAACTACTTCACAGTTAGGGCGGCTAGGAGCTGGAACCAACTTCCAAGGGAGGTGGTGCTGGCCCCTACCCTGGGGGTCTTTAAGAAGAGGCTGGATGCCTACCTGGCTGGACTCATTTGAGTCCCGTTTTTGTTTTTAGGGTTTTTTGTTGTTCTCCCGCCCTGGCGGGGGGGCGGGCTAGAAGATCTATTAGGTCCCTTCCGACCCTAAAACTATGAAACTATGAAACTATGAAATGGTGAAGCCAAGGATGCCTATATAAAGCCTCTGTTCCTCCAAAAGAGTTTTAGCCACTTCTGGCACACATGCTCTCGGAGAGGCAGCTCCATTGGCGGGAACACTAAAGAAAAAAGATAATCCATTTCCAGGATGTCAGGGGCACTGGTCTGCTCAGGTAATCTCTAGAAAAACTTACTTCTGTCTATCAGGTTTGGCACCCCCACAGAGCAATCTTATTGACTTTCTTTAAAGTGCCAAGACCCTCGTGCATAGTGACATGACCATGATAAGACAGACGGTGAAGAGAGGAAACAGGTTAAATGTTATTTCACATACGAAAAAGTGCCACAGTCATCTCTGCGTCTCAGCTCGGACACATCCCCAAACAACTGCCACCCACACCTTTGCACTGCTTCCCAAATGAGATCTAATACAAAAATGAGCTATGAATGAATAAAATACAAGTGCTACATTTTAAAGACGCTTGTTCTGAGTGGATACAAGCCAACAACCAACAAGGACTGCTGCTGTTGGCACATTCAAGGTATTCACATCCCAAGGCCTCCAGTGCTTTTTAAAAGTTCAATTTTAAATTACCTAGAACTAATTAAAGATGCAATTTAAAACAAATGGCAATGAAAAAAACCAAACTTGAATGCAACTTCAATAATTAAACCATTTATTAGCTTTTTTAAAAGAGGGAAACATCTATTTTATAACCAAATTACATTGTTCTGATATCAACAATATTAACAAAGTCTCAGTCCATTTCCTAAATTTCTGAACAAGATGCAGCTCAGAAACAGAGGTGGGTATCATACTGCAGTGGCGCACCGCTGGCACTTCCAGGTCTGAGTGATTAGCCTGGGGGCGGGTGGGGAGGGGGCTGCTTTTCCTGGTGCCCCCATTCCCCGGCCAGCACTCTTAGGGGAGGCACCAGCACTCTCACCTGCCCTCCCTGCCTGGGAACACTGGCTGTCAGGGGGTGCACCAGTGCGTGCAGGGGGTGCACGCATACCCTGTGCACCCCCGTGCTTCGCCACTGAACAGAAGTTACATTTTTTCCTGTGATAAGCCCCCTGGAAGCACTCTATAGCCTTAACATAACAAATGTTCACAGCTGCAGAGCACTTTTAAAATGGCCGATCACATGAAAAATTAACTCTTGTTTAATCAGCTATTAGCTTAAAGTGCTCTAAAGCAGAGCACCTTAGGGAACTTGTGTACAGGTTACCTGTGAGGGTTAATTTTGGGCAATTCTGCCTGCATCCCATGTGCCTTTGCAGGGCTGGGCTGGTGCTTTAATGGGGAGAACCAACCTAGAACCACCCTTGGGTCTGCCACAGTCTCCTTCATGTGTACTTGGGGAACAGAGGGGGAGACGAAAAGGTGGGGGTGGAAGGTACCCCTGGCAACACACTTGTGCCAGGAGCTGGAGGAAAGGGGAATCCAAGCCCCCACACCACATGGACCCAGCCTGGCTACTTCTGGTGGTGTCCTGGGGAGGAGTCAGCTTGGGCCCATGAAGCAGAGGAGATTGGGTTCCCCCCACCTGCCTCAGCTCCCAGTGCTGCAACCAGGTGGGGCTGCTGTCAACACACTCCTGGCCTTGGCCAGTGCATGAAGGCAACAAAGGCGGGGGGGGGGCAGGCACACATAACAGATGAACAGCTCCCACATGTCACTGATTTGCAACCAGTTCACAACTGTCGTGAGGCAAAGGTGTCCCCACGACAGTGCCCAAACCTGCCAGGAAGAACAGTCTCTTTTCAGACCCTGAAGCACTGTGGCTCTGACACTGGGGGCAAAAGTGAGCACCCAGTCAAGCATGCCTCCTAGTGGGTGAGAGGGCAAATGTTTGCCCTCATGCTTTCAAGGCCCAGGGGGTGGGTGACTTGTGGCTGGGGTTGTTTTCACTTTTCTGTTTTCCTAAACCTAGGAAACTTCAGTAGCCTTCATTTAACCAAATTCTGCAGCGTGCTTGCCTGATTTGGAGTGGGCCAGAGGGCTGGGGAGTGCTTGGACCCATGCTTTTGCATTCCGGGGCATGATGGGGCTGTGGTTGAGGCAGGGAATAAGGACACAGCTGGGTGTTAGAAAGATAGCTTTTACCGAACAAGCAGTGCAGTGGAGCTCGTCGATAAAAAGTGACAAGAAAAGGGAATAAAGGAGCAGTATACAGTATTCTGACTGTATACCAGACTGGCCAGTTGCAGCAGTGCATGGGTCGGGGGAGAGGAGAGGTGTGGGATGCCTAGAGGACTGTGCAGCTCCATAACAGACACAGTTGCACAAGCACTCACGACACGAGTTTTGCCTGTCAGCAGCCAGAGGTGCAGGGCCCCAGAACCCAGATCCCTGCACCTATCTCCTCAACAGCTGGCAGGCTTTGTGGCCTCAGCAGGGGCTGCCATCCCTGCAGCTTTCATCCTGCTGCACCTTAACACACACAGTGTCACCCAAGTCACAAGTTTTGCTTGTCTGCAGCTTGAGGTGCAGTTCCCCCCAAACCCTTGCACTTATCTTCTTGAAACTTGGCAGGTTTTGTGGCCTGAGCAGGGACCACCACCCCTGCAGTTTTCAGCCCACTGCGCCTTAACACACACAGGGTCATCTGTCACGAGTTTTGCCTGTCAGCAGCTTGAGGTGCAGTTCCCCCCAAGCCCCTGCACCGATCTTCTTGAAACTTGTCAGACTTTGTAGCCTCAGCAGGGGCCACCATCCCTGCAGTTTTTACCCCCCTGTGGTGTAACACATACACATGACATGAGTTTTGCTTTCAAGAATTTGGGGTGCAGTTCCCCCCAAACCCATGCACGTATCTCCTTGAAATTTGGCATGCTTCATGCTTCAGCAGAGGCCACCACCCCTGAAAGTTTCATTCAAATAAAAAAAAACCCAACAAAGTTATAGATATTTCATTGATTCCCCATTATACCCTATGGCCAGATCTCCGAAGCAGCTCCAAAGCTTTTCTGAAGCGGGTCAGAAAGCTTAAAGGAGGCAGCGCTTAGATCCGGACATGCTGCTTCAGACGCTGAAGCATCCGAATCGTCTCCAGATCCAAAGTGTGGTGTGAAGCTTCGCACAGCCCTCATGGGTAGGCTCTGAGAAAAAAAATAATAATAAAGGATTGGGCCCCTCACTGCTTCTGCCTTCATCCTGCCTCCTGGGGAAACAAGCTGTCAAATTAAAAGCTGCAACATTACAAGTAGCTGCATTGCAAACTGAACTACACAGGGATGCGGTTTAGTTTGCAATGTAACAAACTCATTTAAATTGCAAAAAAACCCCGTACGTGTAAAGTGTGATGCAATTAAACTGCAAAAACAGGCAATTTTGTCATGTATACAAACGCCCTTAAGCTCCTATTGAAATTAGCAGTGATGGGTGGTGAAGATAGCTTTCATCTGCCCATGAAAATCTTTTAATCAGTGGCTTGAACTCTCATTAGCTAGCCCACTGGGAAGCAAAGGGGAAGAAGCTCCAGTGCTGCTGATGCTGGAGCTAATAATGCAGTGTGGATGCAGTATGCACTCAAATGACAGCATTCATCAGCTGCTGTTGCCATTGATTCCACTAATCCAATTGCCCTGTGTAGCTGGAGAGGTGTTTTGCAGCAAGATCATTTTTTGCTAGAGGTAGGCCAGATCCAGCTGAGAATCTCTGGTACAATAACTCACAGACTGCCTTACACTCTGAAGGTCTATACTAGTGGTTCTCAACTGGGGTGCCATGAGACTCTCTTAGCGATGCTGCAACACAGGTGCTCTCACCACAGCAGCCAGGTGAAACTTTCCTGTGTTCAGGGCTGTGGTATGCATGCCCTTGCAGTGTTAAGGCTCTCTGGTAACCCTATAGCAGCCCTATATACAGCTCGGGTTGTAGGTCTTCCTAGTCCCCATGTTCCTCCTGGAAATAGGCATGCACTTCTGTTTCTGGGAGGAGTGTGGGATGGGAGGTGGACCAGGAGGGGCTACAGCTTGAGCCAGCTCTGTCTGCTGTAAGGTTATCAGTGAGCCCTATTATAACAGGAGTGTGCATGTGCCACAGCCCTTTGCAAGCTGGCTGTGCAGCAGGAA
>NW_005842822.1:240600-243295 GCF_000455745.1 Alligator sinensis | reverse complement strand
GGAGCAGTATTATGTGAAGGCAGAAGCACCTGGTTGAGAAGCACCGAGGTGAGAACCGCTGGTCTATGCCAATGTTGCTTAAAGTAGGGAGTGCTCTCTTCTGGTGCAGCATGGAAGAAACTGGGGGGACAAGGGGGACACATTGTGTGGGCCTTTAACAACAAATACCAGTGTTGCAGGGGGAGATGACTGGATTTGGCTCAGCTGTCCATAATTTGGGGATCAGTACGCTCCTGTGTCATTGTACCAGGCTTATGGTAATGGGAAAGCTATTTACAGCAGGGATCTTTACCTACAGGTCCTGTGTACAATATAAAATCAATTCTGAGAGACCCAGTGAAAACCTATGCTCACACTGGGTGAAACAGGCTTGCTGGGTAGAAAATGCCTAGCTAGGATCTAACCATGTCCCAGGGTTTCTTGGCAACCCCTGGACAACCCCTTCAGCCCCTTTCCACCCTATCAGAGATCTTCCACACAATTGAATGTGTACTAGATCCCAGCTCTGTCTGCCCTGAGAATAGAGCTCAGAATAAAAATACAAAATATGATAAATAAGCAACAACACAAAGGTTATACAAAGCACTACTAAACTGGCATTAACCTTAGGGTGTGTACAGACGTTAGACTGAAGTTCAGAAGATCAAGTTAAAATGGATGCCTAGTCTAACTCAATGATTAGATAGTGCTGGGAGACTGATCTAAGGTAAGTCTGGGTGGGGAGGGCCGGGGGTTGGCAAGATTGAAGAGCCCCCTGTGATCCTGCTGAACTGCCCCTGATCCCACGAACCACTCCTGGTGCTGATTTCACAGGTATTCACCAGTGCCCTAATCACAGTGAATTGGGATGCGGGAAGGGGTGGGTGGATTGGGGGGTATCAGTTCTTTGGGAGGGGAAGGTTAGGGGACTCGTGGGGGCTAGCAGCTCCACAGAGGGATTGGTAAGGTCTAGGGGAAGTTGGTAGGATCAAAGAGGCTCTTTACACCTCCCCACCTGACCAGGGGCTATTTTTAGCCTGCCTGACCACCCCTCATCCCCTGAACAAACCACTCCCCCTGTGGACCAGTCTTCCCTGCCCAGTCTCTCCGCACCCCAAATTTACCTTGATCGGGCTCCCAGCATCAAGGCGGGTACAATTTGGGTACAATTGCGTACAATTTGCAGGCTTGGCAGGGTTGTTGGAGGTCTTGAGGGTAGCTAGCTGGTCCCAGAGGGTGGGGGGTTTGTTGATTTGGGTTTGGGGGAAAGGTTGGAGGTGGCATTAAAAATAGCCCAGTGGTGGAAGTGGGGTAGGAAAAGTACAGCCCTGGGTCTGGGGCACAACTGGGCTTTGCCAATCCTGAAGCTGTGCTCAGAATGTGTATAGACATTGGGTTAGATCAGCCTAACCATGCTAACTGATCTATCTTAGCACACTTCTTAGGTGAACTAAAATTAGATTGGGCAGGCAATTTTTTTAATCACTCTAACCTGCAGGGAGCATTTGTACAGTTCGTCCCTTAGATCGACCTAACTAGGGATCTAAGTGTAAGGTCTACACCTGAGTGAAGTAAGGTAGATTGGGAAGCCATTTTTAACCCAGTCTAACCTCTTGAACATCTGTCTACACCCTGAGTTATAGATCAGTAGAATATTCCCTGCTGTCTGGCAGGAGAAACCCTTTTAACATGATGGCAGTTATTTCTAGTTGTTAACTATAAAGCCCTGTGTATACCCACTGGAATGTCAGGTTGGGCAGAAATTCCTTCTCCTAAAGTTGTACACACATTAAGTAATATTTTCTTTTCAATAGTATTTCTTCACATGTTAATGTCCTTCAGTAGCCCAAAGTGCTGTTCCATCAAAATGGCTGAGGCCAGCTTTAAGTAATGAATCACTAGGCAATCTGTCCTAGCTGAGTGGCCAAGGCTAACAGCAAACAATGATGCTTACCTCTGCCTTTTCCAAAAGCACCACTTCTTCATAGAAAAGATACCAAATATAAATGGAGGGATAAAAGCTCAGTCTTCTTGGGTTAATTAAAAATCATAAATAACTGATCCCAATGCAGTAGACCATCACAGATGTGCCCATGAATGTCCAGGGATGAACCTCAGAACCAGATGAGTGAGAGAGAATAATAATAATAAAGTTGGGTAAAAATACTAACTGTATTTCCCAGCTCCCAAAGAAGGAATTAAGTATTATTACTCTATCTTACAAATAGAGTAATTTCAGGAAAAGAGATAAACTGATATGCCTAATAAACAAGTGACTGAAATTCTGCAAACTTATGAGGCTCTTTAATGATTATTACTTAATATTACGGTAGTTTTCAGGAGACCTCAGCTGACAGTGACACTGTGCAATTGTGTATGTAATGACACAGTATTACTAATAGGAAACCACACTGGTCATGTAAAAGTGATGCTTAACTGTTACAATTACTCACAGATTGGACCTACACGTTAATGGCCACACATTTCTGAAAGTGGTTGTTTTTAGGAGCCAACATGTTATGTTCCCTGGCTGTGGGCTCACATGCCCAGGCCCAGTGCTGGTTTCAGGAAAGTAAGCTAATTCTAAGAGCAAGTAATGGCAAACAGGTACAGCTTTCCCTTTCTTTATGCGGGGTCTGTATGTGCGAATTTGCTTTTATGTGATGACCCTTTTTACACCCAGGATTTGTTATATGCAAGGAAAGTCTGTAGGGAA
>NW_005842822.1:144713-240569 GCF_000455745.1 Alligator sinensis | reverse complement strand
GGGGGAGGGGGATGGTGCAGTCGAGAAGCTGCAGGCAGGTGGTGTCAGCTGCTCCTGGGGCTGCAGCAAGGAGCAAAGCAGAGGGAACTGTCAGTGGGTGCAGGCGTGGGATGGAGGGGTTCAGCTTTTACTGCTACACATACCCTGGAAGGTCTGTGGGCTGGAGGGCTGCACTGGGCTCTTTCCGGGGGGGCATGTGCCCCCAGATCTGTGCATGAGATGAGGGCAGGCTCAGCTGCTGTACAGGTTGGGCTTTGACAGAACATTAAGGGTCTTGACAACAAGTTAAGGGTCTTGAAAGTCCTTGTAAAAAATCTTGCCCTTCCTGACAGCAATGGCTGTTGTGCTGTTGACTTCAATGAAAGAAGGATCTGGTCCTGGCTCCATAGCCTGAGCAGCAGCTCCTGCCTGTCCTGGCTGCAGGCGGTCCAAAACTAGTGTGTCACAAAGGGCCTGAGTTCATCTGTTGGGAATATATTCATTTACACGGCCCAAGAAACTGTTCTTCCCAGACACAGCTTGCAGGTGCCTTAGGAGAATAAAATGGAAGCTAAAGCCCTATGGTGTCTATAACAACTCTTGGAAAACTCCTAAGCCCAATCAATGAAAACTCAGCTTGCCCAGTCAGAGGACTGCTGATCTACTAAAATTGTGCTATCTCCATCCCTGGCTGAATACTCTGAGTGTGTACAGAAGTTTAGGCAGCCTGTCAGGAAGGCGCTCTAACTGGTGGACTTTTACACAAAGCACCATGAGTTACAGCGCCATTGAACCAACAGGCATTAGCCTGTTGGGTGGGTGGGTGGGGCTCAGAGCATGCCTGCACTGGCCCAGGCTACCAGGCAGAGGTGCTCCAGCAGCCTCCTAGGAGGCTGCCAGACTGTCCCTTCCCTCAGCCCCCTTCCTCCTGCCGCTATCTGGCAACTGTCAGCAGTGGCTGGGGAAGAAGCATAGAGGAACAGAGCCCCCGGACCATGCACCCCACCCCCAACTACCCCTGCTGGGGTCTTGTGGGGAGTCAGGCTGGGCTGTTCTGAGGTTTCCTGCCTCCTCTCTGTGACAGCCTCGGGGGTGGGGCTGGGCTACGCTGATGCTCACCCACAAGAACACCAATCCAGCCCGCAAAGCCACATGGGGTGCAAATGGAATTGCCCAAAATTAACCCTAACAGGGAACCTGTACACAGGCTTCCTAAGGCACTCTGCCTTAGAGCACCCCTATCTGAAACTTCATCATCAGGGATCCAGGTTTTCCATTCGCCATGGAAAAATACAGTAAAACCCAGATTTTCTCCTTTAAAGGAGAAAACTGCAGGAAACTGTGGGTTTCCCTTTGCAGGCTGGAAGAGCTCCAGCCTGCAAGGGGCTGGGGGGAATGGGAGGAGGGCAGTCAGGAAGGGGGTGCCATGTGCATGTGTACATGCACTGCCAGGCAGCTTGGAGAGCAGCTTCCTGCAGGTAAGTCTGGCAGGGGGTGGGGATTGACGCCCCCATAGTGAAGAAGGGAGGGAGTTGGACAGGGCTGAGGCTGCTGCCCACCTGGGGCAATGTGTGGGGCTATGGGGCTTGGGGCACAGCTGCAGGGCCTGGACAGGGAGCAGGATGGACCTACCGACACCTTATCTAGGGCCCGTTAGGGGGCTGGCTCCCCACCACTGCGCACACTCTGGGGGGTGGGGGGGGGACATGGAGGGCATGTGCCCACCAAATTTGTGCACAGCATGGGGGCTGCCCATCTGGGCTTGAGGTTCCCCACCCTACTGCCCTCTCCTTGAGGCCTCCACAGCCCAGCAGGCAAGACGCGGCGTGGCAGAGCAGGGTAGGAAAGCTTCGTGCCGCCACCACAAGCCTTGCACTGCCATTTGCACTGCCATGGCAAGGCACCCCATGCCTATCCAGCAGCAACAGAGGTGGCAGCACAGAGTTATGCCCCTTGCTGCTGCTGGGCGGGCAGGGGGCACCTCACCATGGCGGCACAGGGCTCACAGTGGCGGCACCCAGCTTCCCTGCCCGGCCTGTCTGCCCTGCCATGTTGGGTTTCACCCACTAGGCTGTGGAGGCTCCAGTGGGAGGACAGCAGGGCAGGGAGCCCAAGCCTGCAGCAGGCAGCCTGGATCCGCCCCCCTTCCCCACAATGGGCTCCACTCTGGCTGTACCACCTGAAGGGGAGGGGAAGCTGGGCTCTGCGCACTGCTCTGCTGCAGCAGGTGCTGCTTCTCACATGTGGCAGCTGGGGCTCAGGTGCTGCTGCAGTGGGCAGGGGGCTGTGGACTTGGGTCCCTGGCCCCATAGCCCTGGCAGCTGGGGGGTCCCTCGGGCAGGGTTGGGGATGGGGGGCTGTGGGTGGGGAGTGAGGGGCACCAGCAGGGGTGGGGGCGCTGTAGGTGGAGAGTGAGGGAAAATGGCATGGGCAGGGCACCAGCATATCAGGACTGCTCAGTGCCACAAAGCAGTGAGGGGGTGGGCAGCCGCAGCTGGACCTGCATCCTGGTGAGTGAAGGGGGAAGAGGGAGCTTTGATTTTCCATGATAAAAAACCAAAATCGAATGCCAAAATTTATAGGCAATTAGAATTTAAATTCATTACTAGGGTAAAAGCCTGTAAAAAATGACAGGCAAAAATAGGCTACTTGTTATAGGGTACCACATTTCTGTTATCCGCCGTGTCATTACCAACTTGAGCTGTTCTTCCTGATCTTCTAAACAACAGGTATCCATCAAGATTTCCAAGTGTCTCCTCTCTAAACTCCTTCACATATTTCTTCAGACATTGATGATTTTCTGTGCACAGTGCATTTGGATTCAATCCTCCACACGGTCCATGAATCAGACATCTCGCCACAATGATCTTTGCTCAACAGGCAACGCACTGTTGTACCGAATGTTTGTTTTAAAGTTCTGGTAATGCTCATTGTTCCGATTCATCATCAAATCCTGCAAATACTCTGGAAATGGTCTTCTTGGAAGCAGAATCACTTTACCCTTATGACAACAACTCCAGAATTGGCCATCTGAGGGTCTTTCAGCTTGGAAGTTTAAAATGCTCCAAAAATGGCATACCATGTTCATTAATCTACAACTATGTTCCTCAATCTCGTCTTCAGTGAATCTATTGTTGTCTACTCTTTCAGCCTGTCTTCTGTTGCTTCAGCGAACCCTTTGCCTTTCCATTGCATCTCTTCTACGACATCCTCTTGGCTCATTTGTTTCATTTTGTCTTACTCTTGCCATTCTTTCTGCATTCAATTGCCGTCTATTCTCTGTTTCAGCTTGGTAAGGGTGTTATGGGTTAAAGTTAAAGTAAAGGTGTTAAGGGACAATTTTTGCTCGGATATCAAGAGTACACCATAACTAATTGAAATCAATCACTAAAAGTCCAGAAAAGTGAGCACAAATATGTTTTTTTGAGAGTAACAGACAGAATGACAAAGATACAAACAAAGCAAATTATTATAGAGGATAGTGATTGTGGCACTAGTGGGCTTCTGAATTGCTTTAAAATTGTAAATATAACAATAAAACATTGTGTTCAACTGATACCTATATATATAGTGTTGTTTCATTTTAATCATGGAAAAATGCATATTTTGAGGCTTTAAATCAGAGAATTTGCAACTTTTATCAGAGAAAACCAGGATTCCTGTTCATCAGACAAGAGTTAAATTTTCACATGATCAGCCATTTTCAAAGTGTTCTGCAACAGTGAAAGTTTGTTATACAACAGCTACAGAGCGCTTTAGGGAATTTCATTGCATGAAAATGTAATTTCTATACACACCCTTTAGCTCTTCCAGATTCTCATGCCTATCTTAATGCATAGAATAAGACAAAGCTAGGCAAACTTGTCTGACTACAATTTAAGCAGAAGCAGACCTTGGGGCTTGCCTCTCAGTGGATAATTTAGGTCTGAGTGCAGCATTGCTCCTAAGCCACCCAGACTGCTCCTTTCTGTGGCAGCAGTTTGCAGTCCAAATTCAGAGCAGTATTGTGTGTCTGATTTCTGGGCTGGATCCAAACATCAAATCTGAAGCCACCCCATTCCCACAAATCTAGATTCAATTCTGAATGTTGCAGCTAATGCCAATATCTATTGTAAATGTTTCTGAGATGCCCCAAGAAAATTTCTGTTTTAGGTAATCTCTAACATGGACCTCATTCTGCTTTTAATTACACTGAGGTAAATCAGGTCCGATGCCAGTAAAATCACAAGGGCTGCACTGCAGTAAAACCTAAGTCCATAAGAGGAGAATCAGCTTCTGGATTGGGTGAAAGCTTTCCATTCACTCAAGCCTTCCCTAGTGGAATGATTAAAGTGGCAAAGATCCTTTTAGTATTGTTGACAGATTGTCAAAATAGATGATTTATGCTTTGTCTGCCTGTGCAATGTTTGTCCTGCATGTTGCCTTGAGATGTACGCTGTGATAGGCACCCAGAATATAAAGATTACTGCTGAGTTCTATAAGCTTAAAAAAAAATCAGATACTCAAGCCTCACAAAAATCAGCAGATTCTTTAAAGTAATGAGATTATTAATGAGATATTAATGTTGGGGCTCTTTTTATTTCTCTCCTGGTTTTTGAGCCTTTGCAGCTCATAATGTCAAGCTCTTTTCTATATTTTTGAATGCTGGAAACACACCTTTGGAACCTGAGAGTAGAGAATCTCACAGAATCACCTGACTCCAGGAGCTGAGGCTTTAAGCACAGCACAAGCTGAGCAACACTGAAATAAAACTGCAAGAACTGGCAACATGGCAAGGAAGAAAGAAAATCAGCAAGTGAAAATTCTATCGATTCACCTAGTTTTTAGTAGAACCATAAATCCTCAAAGCAATATAATCCCCCTTTATTCCCTTAACTAACCAGAATAATTTATATGCAGCCCTGTACTTTACCCCTCCATCCTAAAACACAGAAGCGACAAAACCTAGGAGCGTAGCACCTCTTATTGAAGTGGATAACATTAACCAACAAATAGGAAATTTTATTAATGAAATGTTTCAAACTCAGGCTTGGGAGATCATCCTTTCTTAAGGCCCAAGGATGATCTTTGCACTTAGTCCTTGTGAGCTTCAAGAGGAAGAGGGAAGTAGGCCGAGCTGCAGGTTTCGTGAAGCCAGGCTCTGTCTACACTCTGTCCCCACAGCTCTCAGGGAGGGACATCCTTGAGCAAGCCCTGCTCACCTATTTTCTCTCATGCATGCCAGGCCCAGAAATGTGGCAGTCATGATGCTCTGGCAGTGTTCTCCTTGCACCTGCTCTTCAGATCTTGATCTCCACCATGCCTAAGACCATCCTTGGGAGGTACTGCCAAAGTAGCACTGCTGCATATCTGGGTTTGGTACATGCAGGGTTGGTGGCGCATGTTTGAGAGCACCAGGGACATGCCCCTTGACACTGACCTGATTGCAGTTTGGAGCCCTCACAGACCAGCTTACAGAAACCACAGCATTGTCTGGGGATTCCAGTGGAGCTGGCTGGAAAATGATGTTTCCCTTTTGTGGAAAAATCTTAAGAGTTAAAAAATCTGGTGCCTGTTGGTGTGGAATAAAGACAAAACTTGCTGTAGAGTTTTTATTTGTTTGTTTTTTGCTCCCACAAAACTCATGAAGAGAGCAAATAAATAATTATTACGGCACTTCCCTGGGATGTGGAGACGCCAGGTTCAAAGTTAGAGCCCTGCATCAGCCGTGGGATATCACCAGAATCCTCCAGCCTGCTGGCTAGGGCATGAAAAACCCCTTTGGAGGACTAGGATTAGGTGAGGGGGAAAATAATTGGGCATTTGTGGGTACAGACTTTGTGTGCATACTTAAAACTTTTGTCTACCATGCAGGAGGATCCAGTGGGATTTAAATTTATCACAGCCCAGAACAGGGTCATATGCTGTGCACAAAACAGAGGATCAGGCAGAGTTTCTGTGGGGCCCAAGGGGCATCAGGACAGGGGGGGCACCAAGGGCACCCACTGGGGGGCTCAAATGTCTCTATACTAATGATAGGAGCATAGGGAACAAGCAGGAGGAACTCTCACTCCTGCTTGCAAACAAAAACTTTGATCTAGTTGGGCTAACTGAAACTTTGTGGGACCCTACCCATGATTGGGCAGTAAACATTGAGGACTATAGGCTGTACAGACAAGATAGAGTAGGGAGAAAAGGCAGAGGTTTTGCTTTCTATGTGAAAGAGCAATATACATCTTCCATAATCAAGATGGGATCAGAGGAGAGGCAAATTGAGGTATTGTGGGTCAGAATGCAAGGGGGTTAGGGGGAAAAGGACTTGGTAGTGGCGGGGTCTACTACAGGCCACCACATCAGGAGGATGAGCTGGACCTGGAATTCTCCAAACAGCTCTCAGAGGCTGTATGGTCAAGGGACATGGTTGTAATGGGTGACCTAAACTACCCAGACATCTGCTGGGAGGAGCAGTCAGCTAGATTCAACCGTTCATGTAGGTTCTTAACCTGCATACAGGACTTTCACCTAACACAGGAGGTATATGGTCCCACTAGGGGGAATGCCTTGCTGGACTTGGCCTTGGCTACAGGGGATGATTTGGTGGGGGAATCTACAGACACAAGGTAACCTAAGAGACAGTGACCATCACTTGATTCAATTCACTATCTGGCATAGGGTGGGAAAGATAACCAGTAGGGCAGGAGTGCTAGACTTCAGAAAGGCTAACTTTAGTGTGCTCAGGGGATTAGTTAGTGAGGCACTGAAGAACAGGAGAATTGGTGAGATGGGAGTCCAGGAAGGGTGCTCATTCCTAAAGGGAGAGATCCTATGGGCACAGAAGGAGACAATCCCCTTGCTCAGGAAAGGGGGCAAAGGGGCCAAGAAACCCTCTTGGCTAAACAGGGAAATCCAGGAAAACCTTTGGGCAAAAAAGAGGCATACAGGCTGTGGAAGCAGGGGGTAGCTACCAAGGAGGAGTATATCTACTTGGCCTACACTTGCCAGGAGGCAGTGAGAAAGGCCAAAGCTGCAACGGAACTTAGGCTGGCAACAAAAAATTAAAGACAACAAAAAGTCCTTCTTCAGGTATATAGGGAGCAAAAAAAAAGGTGCAGGGTAATACAGGACCTCTACAGGATAGACAAGAGCAATTGATGACGGATAGGAGGGACAAAGCTGAACTCTTCAAAGAGTTTTTTGCCTCTCTGTTCCTGAACTCGGATCAGGACAAATCTCCCAATTGTATCATAGACAGGCAATAGGGGGAAACCAGTCCACCAATTGTTAGCGCCGAATTAGTGAAGAGACACTTGGAGGGGCTGGATGTGTTGAAGTCAGCGGGCCCGAATTATCTTCATGCAAGGGTGCTGAAGGAATTGGCCAGCGTCATAGCAGAACCACTGGCACAGTTGTTTGAACACTTATGGTGCTCAGGTCAGGTCCCAGAGAATTGGAAAAGGGCCAACGTGGTCCCTATTTTCAAGAAGGGGAGTAAGGAGGATCCGGGTAACTATAGACCAGTTAGTCTCACCTCTATCCACAGCAAAACCTTTGAAAAAATTATTAAGGATCACATTTGTGGGAAAGCAATGCTAAAGGGCAGCCAGCATGGGTTCACAGCAGGTAGATCCTAACCTTGTTTCTTTTTATGACCAGGTCACAAAATGCTTAGACGCAGGAATCGAGGTAGATGTCATCTACTTGGATTTTAAGAAAGCCTTTGATATGGTATCTCATTATATTTTCATAGATAAACTGAGCGGCTGTGACATAGATGATTACACAGTCAGGTGGGTGGCAAATTGGCTTAGGAGTCGCACCCAGAAAGTGGTGGTGGATGGGTCAGTATTGACCTGGAAAGATGTGGGCAGTGGAGTCCCACAAGGCTCAGTCCTTGGACCGGTGCTGTTCAATGTCTTCATCAGTGACTTGGATGAGGGTGTGGAAAGCACGCTGTCCCAATTTGCAGTTGATACCAAATTATGGGGTGAAGTTAACACACCAGAAGGTTGGGAACAAATCCAGGCAGATCTGGATAGGTTAGAAAAGTGGGCGGAACAGAATAGGATACAATTCAATAAGGACAAATGCAAGGTGCTGCACCTAGGGAGAAGGAATCACCAGCTCGCTTACAGGCTGGGGGAGGACCTTCTCAGCAGCACAGCAGTGAAAAGGGATCTTGGAGTCACTGTAGACTTCAAGATGAACATGAGTCATCAATGTGATGACGTGATCAGTAAAGCTAACTGCACTTTATCATGCATTAGCAGGTGTATGACAAACAGGTCCAAGGAGGTGATACCTCCTTTTTATGCGGCATTGGTCAGGCCATAGTTGGAGTACTGTGTCTAGTTTTGGGCGCCACATTTCAAGAGGGATGTGGACAACCGCGAGAGGGTTTAGAGAAGGGCCACTTGTATGGTCAGAGGCCTGCAGGCAAGGTCCTACGAGGAGAGACTGAGGGACCTAAATATCTTCAGCCTTTGCAAGAGAAGGCTGAGAGGTGATCTTGTGGCTGCCTATAAATTCCTCAGGGGAAGCAGGAAATAGGAGATGCTCTATATAGTAGGGCACCCCCTGGAGTAAGTAGGAACAATGGCTACAAATTGACAGAGAGCAGATTTAAGTTAAACATCAGGAGGAACTTCTTCACGGTAAGGGTTGCCAGAATCTGGAATGGGCTTCCAAGGGAGGTGGTGCTCTCTCCTACCTTGGAGGTCTTCAAGAGGAGGCTATAAATGCACCTGGCTAGGGTTATCTGACCCAGCGCTCTTTCCTGCCCAGGGCAGGGGGTCAGACTCGATGATCTGCTAAGGTCCCTTCCGACCCAAACATCTATGAATCTATGAAATATGGCAATGGGATTAAGAAAAGAGTTCAGGGCTGGGCTCTGGTTCAAGTGTCTGTCCTGCCTGATTCATAGGAAGGAAGCTCCATTATGAACTGAGCAAAGTGGGGATTTTATCCAGGTCTCTCTCACCCCAGCTGCAGGCCCTGACCACTGACTTTTGTGAGGTGGGGCTCACAGACCAGAAATTCTGTCCTAGGCCAAAAGCACTGGTCTTTGTTCTGAAAAACATTTTGATTTGGACAAAATTTGAAGTTTCTAACTGAAAAATATTTTGCCGACAAACTTCTGATCAGCAATAGTTCCACAGCTGGGTTGACAGAATTATGCACTATTACCATTGGTGCCAGCTGGCACCTTTGGTAGGAATATTCAAGAGCATGGCCAAGAAGTGAATGGGTAAAGGGAATGAATTACCTCTCAATCCATTGCAGGTCTGATCTGTCTTGGAAGCAGAGAGAAGGAACCATGTGGTGAGGCTAAAATAATAGGGAGGGTCTATAGCCAATTCTGTCACCTGCCTGATGCAGAACCAAACTGAGAACAAGTGTCCATAAGGATCTGTGTGTACATTTCGTATCATATTTTGGCTTCCAGTTGAAGCAAACCCACATTACACTGACAGCACAAGGGAAGGCTACTTTGTGGCATTTACAGCCAGAAATAGAAGTGCAGATTCTCTTGTGAGAAATCCTGTTCTACAATTTCCAGTCTGAGTCAGCAGACTTGAGAGCCTGGCTTAGCAGGTACCCTTCTGAATATTACTTGAGCCATGTTGAGAAGCTGGTGATGTTCATCTCTCCATGGCTGCTGCTGCCCCTATCTGCTGTATGGCTCATGAACTTTATTAATTGCTTCTAATATTTGGACCCCTTTAGAAGCACTACCTTCATGTTTAAACACTCTGATGATGTTAAATTAATGGAGATGCCTTCTTAAATCAATTTCCCCTTTATTTCTGGGGAGAACAAACCCTTCCACTACCTTTCCTGGGTCCCCTTACCAAATGGTGGATCCAAGGTTCATCAGTGTAGATGTTTTGCAGGCATCTTACCTTGGTGCCCAAGAGTGTCACTACCTGACTAGACCTTGCAGGTCTGAGCCTACACTGACACCAAGATATGATTTCTCTATTGGAAAGAGAGTCCAAGAGCAATCCAGAATATTTGTATGAGTCCAGGCAGGCTGTAAGTTACTCCATGCTTCTGGCTGGTGCTATTCTGCACCTCTGCAGGCTGTCCTGATTTTGTTGGTTGTCATACAATTAAAATGCAATCCGGAAAAAAATAATGTGGGACTTGAAATAGAACAAAGCTTCTCTGAAAACTCCCATTTTACCGTTTCCCAGTATGGTAAAATGAGAGTTTATCCTCATCACTTACTCCTATATGCAAACCTCACCATATGCCTCACTGAGTTCAGACAAATGAGGTATAAGTGCTACTGAGAATGTAAATGCAACACAGAATAAACAAGATTTCACTGGAAATGGATAGTAGTTGTCTTATTCTAAGGCATGGGAGATAGCACCATCTAGCGGTCAATGTAGAATATGGAACTAGTCCAAGGTTTGTTATAGAACCTGTGAGATTTACTGGAATTGGAGTGGACTTGGAACAAAAGGATGGGGCATATCTTCTGCATGTTTTCATTATCTGTTTGCAATCTGTGCACAGGGAGCCAAGAGAGCTGAAAAAAACCATGTGAAAAGAGGAGAGAGACCGATTGGGATGTGGGTGTGATGCAGCTGTAAAGGTAAGAGAGCTGTCAGATTGGGTGTATGCGTGTCTGGGAACAGGTCTTAGAACCTCATGTTCCTTTTCCTTCTCTACCTCTATGGTACCAGATAGCTGGGACTTGTTGGTTAGTAATCTCTTCTCTATCATCTCTAGTTCAAAATGTGCCATAAATTCTATAAGTTTTCTATTTTCTCTGTGGGTTGATTCTTGTTTATTACTGGAGCTGAACATGGAGTTGTTGAATCTTTTGTGAAAGGGTTTGGAGCCAGTTGGCTGGTCATATACTGCTGTGTACTTGAACCTGTGTTTCAGCAGAAAGCCCTCAACTGCAGGTGTATTTGGAGAGGTTGCATGGATTAGTGGGCTGGGCACTGGAGCAGGAGTCAGGAAATTGGAGTGTTATCTCCACTCTGCCACTGATCTCCTGTGTAATAATAGGCAAGTCACTTATCTCTCGGTGTGGCTATCTCCTCTTCTGCTCTTTCTTACTTGAGGACTTTGAGGTGAGCTCTCTCTCATAATGCTTATGTTCAGTACCTGTCACAATGGTGCTCACATAGCAAGATGGCAGTCAGGCCATAAAAAATATAAATGCAGTTAGGCGATGCATATTTTCTACCTGCCACCTGCAGTTACATTTAAATTTAAATGAAATAGGAACTTGCTGAAGACCTGTTTACACATTTGTATTAAACTGGCATTTAAAGTTGCCAGTTGCTTTAGGCCAAGTCACCAGCCCTGGCTGCCAAGATGTGTGTTGTTCCCTCTTATGTTGCTCACAGCCACAGGAATTTTTGCTTTCCATACACACATATTTCTTCAGGTTGGCAGGGAGAGCAAAATATGATGTGCCCACAGCATATTGCTGATTCAGTATAGGCTAGTGAAGGCTCAAGATTGCTGTTGCAGGCAGCTTCTCTGTTTAAACTATGCAAATTAAAATGAGGCTGTTAAAAGTATCACGAATCATGTTGGATCTTAGGGCCAACCTGTTTGAGAGGATCAGTGAAACAGGTTGATCTGAGAGACTGTGAACAACCCCATCAGTGTGATGGTGGAGTGAGCAATAACATGAAGCCACAAGCTATTATTAAACTCAATTATTAATGACCATGTTACTAAGGTGGAAAATTATATAGGAGGAATGGAGCCAGTCCCTATTTTAGACCAGCTCCTGCACACAAATATGATGTAAGCAGCCTTGTCAAACTTTACGGGGCTGACCACAGGTATACAAAGATGAGGCTCTTGTGGGGGAGCTGCCTTAAACCCACAGAATTAGGATTGTTGGTGTGAGGAGACAGTGTCATGTGCCATGCTGGGAGCACAGGCAGAGTTTATGTCTAGAGGGGCTTAATTAAAGCCTCCTGATAGAAATAGTGGTAAAGGTGGAAAACAGTAGTCAATTGAGCTTTTGTAATGACTCACTGTCTGTTAACCCCTGCATGAGTGCCCTGGCTTTTATTTTACTAGTGTTGTTGACACAGTAAGGAATGATAGGATGAGAATGATGATCTGTTATAAGTAACAGTCTAGTGCCTGCTTTGTGCTGGGTTAAACAGGATCTCTTTCCTAGAGAAAGAAGTCACAGGCTCTCTTAGGCATGATTTTGCAGATAGGTATTTTAGCTATGAGGGGTGTAATGGCAGAGAGGTGAAGGCATCTTACTATGGCTTTGCAGGCATGGGGGAGGGATAACACTTGCTGTTGACTCTCCTCTGGTCACCCACAGGCAACATATATGTAAGTGCCTGCCTGCTCATTTAGGCTGGTGGGTCAAAGGCAGGTGGGTTTGATGCTGGCCCTGCCATTCCTTTGTGAGCTATCAGCCACAGGACCAGATATGCCTGAACCTGGTTAGCCCTATGGGCTGCTCAGCACAGGTGAACTGAATGGTTTCTTTTCTTTTTAATTTTTTTTTGGCTGAAGTAGCACGTGGAACTTCTTTTCTTGCCTTGTTCTGTATAGACCCAGCCTAAGCAGAGTCCCAGGACTGTAATAACACCAATTTGGAGGGCACAACTGAGTTGCACTGGTATTGTGGGGGAATGAAAGGGCAAGCTTAACCAGTGTTTGCCCCAACTACAGGGGGCATTCTGTACTGGGACAGGAGCTAGGCATGCATAGCCAAGGACACAATTTATCCTTGTGCCAGTATCCAGCCAATGTCTCTTTCCACAGGTACTAACTCTGACCTAAATATTTCAAACAAGTAACAACTCACTCTTCTTACCTGCATTCAGTACCTTTTTGAGAGGAAGCAGCATGGGGAGATAACTCTCACAGCCCATAATTAGCAGAGGTTCTCAATACAACCAACCAATGATTGTAGGCAGAAGCATTGGCACTTACATATATCTTTGACATCAGTGACCATAGGAAACACTTCCTCTTAGCATGAGCTCAGATATCCAAAGGAAAGCCACAATTCCTCTGAATACACTGTATGACTGTGCATTGTCATACACGTGTTTGGAAGCCACCTGACATGCCCATTCACCATCAGCTGACACTGTCCTTCCTCAAGGTTTCTGCAGTAGGAAGGCTGGACTGGCTGGTGCTATATAAAGGTGCCTTGTGCCAGGCTTTGATATAGGGGACCAAAAACAAAGTTTTGTGTGGCTCTCCTCAACATAGAGCCCTTTCAAATAAGTCAGCATGCAGAGGTGTAAGATGGGGCAGCCTAGTGGTTATGGACTCCAGGGACATGGGTTTTGCCCTGGCTGTATAACACCTCTCTTCCCCCTCATTCATATTTTAAGTAGAGCCTATAAATTTCTCATTCCCATGCCCACTAAGGTGGGGAACATGGCCCCTGAAAGCATTTGTCTGGTATGGTGGTATTAGAGCTGCCCTTGCACATACAGTATCACCTACTTCCCTCACCAGTAACTATGACTGCATGTGTGACCTCCTTGGAGTCTAATAAGGACACTCATCTACTGCTGTCTGTTTTTCTTCTAGGTGTGGATGCTGAGGATGCTGGATCCTCAGATAAATGAGGCGGCATATGGCTCCCTGGCACTTGTGAAGTGCAACTGTGCTGACTGCTTATCTGGGGAGTTGTTAGTGTCTCTCCTCTTTCAAAATGAGAGGATGAGCATTGGCAACAGCAACCCAAAAAGCATCCCACTGGCTTTGCTTGTTTTGCTTTTTTATGATCGTATCCATATAATTGATTCTGCAGATCATTTCTGCATTGTCAAGGTATCAAACCATAAAATGTTTACAATTAGCTAAACTGGCTTCTGGTTTTCTTCCCCTCCACAGATCAATCAACTGTATATTTCATTAAATGGACTAGGAAGCAGTTTCCAGTGCACTCCTAAAAATATCTCCCTGCTTGTGTTAGAAAGGACAGCTTTCCCCTGCATGATGGGAGCTGGTGCCAGATGTTTCAGAAGGCTAGTTCCCGCTCCCTTTTTGTGCTTCACTTTTAAAAGTCTGAGGCTGTGTCTCCCTTTCTGTACACTGAATGCATTAAATTCTACAGTTACAGGGCAGCAGAAATAATGTCTTCCCTTCTTTCATTATACCATGGTAGTAGCAGAAGGCCCAGACTAAGCCTGGGATCCCATTGTGCTAGCACTAGGCATCAACATACATAGTCCCTCATCAAAAGAGTTTATAGAGGGGAAGCAAGCATCCAGAGGCGATGTGACTTCCCAGCATCATTTACTAGGTCAGTGACATAGTTGGGATTAGGAGCCAGGTCTCTTCCACCTTTCTCCAATGCTGCATCTCGTAGACTGCATTGCCACTGGCACACCCTGTGGAGCCATGGAGGATGAAGGCTGGTACTTGCAGTCCCTGGGCATGAAGGATGGACTAGAACAGGGGTGGGGAATGTGACAGATCCAGCTGGTAGCTGGACTCCATTTCCCAGCAGCCCCTGCCCACGTCACTGCAGCCAGTTTCCATGGAGACCCCAGGAGCAGCAGGGCAGACAGCACAGGGCCAGGGTTTCCGTGGAGACCAGCCCCAGCAGCACTGGCAGTGTGTGTGGCTGGATGGGGAGCTGCTCCAGGGCCAGGGCTGGGATCTTGCAGCAGTGACAGCATGGTCCAGAGCTGGGGCAGAGTCATGATTCGCTGCCTGCATGCCCCTGCCTGGGGGGTACAGGCAGTGGATCACCGCTTTGCCCTGGCTCCAGACCATGTTGTCACTGCTGCAAGATCCTGGCCCCAGAGCAGCTCCCTGCCCAGCGGCGTGCCCTGCCAGCCTCCATGGAAACCCTGGCCTTGTGCTGTCACTGCCCTGCTGCTCCTGAGGTCTCTGTGGAAACTGGCCGCAGTGACACAGACAGGGGCTGCTGGGAAATGGAGTCTGCCATAGGCTCAGCCCAGCCCATGGGCTAGAATTTGCCTGCCCCTAGACAAGCAGCTCCTCACATCAAAGGGGTCTGGCAGAGTAGGTGTGTTTCCAAGGCTGCCTTCCCACCTTGCACCAGTTCCTGGCAAGAGGCAGTCCTCAGAAGGGAATGCACTGCACTTCTTGCAGAGAAGGGGAGCATCTGTTTATCCCAGCACCTCTCGGGTGAAATGTCACTGATGGGGCTGCAGATATGGTTGCTGGGCTCCACCTCTTTTATATAGCCCTGCCTGGCTTTAGAAGCCACAGCTTGCACTGTACGTATGTCAAGACCCATTGCCACAAATTAAGCTTATTCATAGAAATATTGACCCAAGACATTGAAAGGGTGAAGTTACAAGTGACTGTGGTGAAAAAACACATAAGCCGTTGGGCTGCTCTCTTCCCTCTTTCTTTTTTTTGGCAGCAAGCCCATCCCAACGATTCTCAGAGAGCTGCCACTTCATCTGCAGGTGGGTTTTCCCAGAACCCTTTAAAGCCCCAGTCCACCGCCTCTCCCAGCTCACTAATCTGCCTTTGGTACCTAACACCTGAGGTACTTGCTGCAGGCTTCTGGGCTAGAAAACAACCTGTTTAACACTGCTCTCGATATTGAAGGGCAAGGATTATTTCCTAGTCCATCATGGCTATAACAAGACTTCAGCCTTGATGTTGAAGACTGTCTGAACCTGTGAAGCAGGGAACACTCAGTTGGTGGCACTGCTTGGTTTATCCCACCATACCTCTCCTTCCCAAGCCCCAGTCCTGTAAGCTGCTGAACACCATCTGCTGCCACTGAAAGCAGTGGAAAAGAGGACCCGGCATCTCCCAGGTGTTGATGTCCTGGCAGGATTGGACCCTAGCTGTTTAAATAACAGTGATCCCTTCCCAAATGCAGACATGAAGTGAAAGGTTAACACAGAGGAGAAGGGCCCTTCTCCCTCTCTCTTACTTGGGACTGCAGTTAATCCCTTCTTTCATTCAGCCTTTTCAATGAAGAATCTTCCCTGTACTTGAAAGAAGTTCAACTGCTGCTGGTTAATACAGCCTCCTTTAATGGCCATTGTCTGTATGGAAGGTCACTGCCCTGCTCTCCTGGAACGAAAGGCAAAGCTTTATTAGCTTCAGTGGGACAAAGATTTACCCTCAGCGGCCCTTGCTCGTGAGACTAGCATGCATTTTCCATTGCCAGAGGGTTTTGAAATCATTATGCAGCGCACGCATTCTTTCCAGACGAGGCTGAATCAATACTACTCAGTGTTCTACTTCTCACGGCTTACTACCACGGCCCCTTCATCTTCCCTTCTACGTGACGTGAGACTCAGCCTTCTGAACACCCCCTCAAAGCCACCCCCAGGAGCCTCTCTCCCTCCAGGTGCCAGCCTTCAGTAATGGTGCAATAGCAGGCTCACTAGAGCTGCAGTCTTTGGCTGTGATTCATGGGTGCCACACCAGTGAATAAGCAGTTCAATGCTGTTGCTTCCTGCCCAGCTCCCCACACTAGCTGCCTGGCCACGTGCTGAGAATCCAGCAGGAGAGCATAAATGCCTGCCAGCTCATGCACTTGTAGGAAAGCCTCTCTGATAAAGTTAAGCCAGGAGCTGAAAGTGGGGGGCGGGAGGAGGGTGGTGCTACCCTCCTGTGAAACTCAGCCTGACTGTTTCTTTTTCAGAGGTGCTATTTAATAAGTCATGATTCCTGTTCAAGCCAACGGGTCTGCAGGTGGAAATCAGCCTGCTTGCATAGGGGGCTATGTGGATTCGGAGGGCTAACTCTATGCCCCCTCAGCTTGATAATGTGGGCATTCGCCACTTGCCTAAGCAGAGATAGGCAGCGCCCTCTAAAATCAGGCAGCCAAGTATCTAGTTCAGCCAGAGTGCCCATTTGACCAAATATTACAGTCTGCGGTCCTGGCTGTATCCAATCCAACCTATTCTTAACTGGCCAGACTGCAGTTGGTCCCTCCCTGCTCCCTCACGTACAGTCTACATAGAGCCTGGGTGGATTCTACTCTCCAGGCTCAAGAAAGCACGAGACTGCTCCCTTCATATGTTTTTGGGGGCACTGGGTACCCTGAAAGAATTGGGGAACAGATGGCTTTCCCTGCCACCTCCCTTGGAAAAGATATGGTGCTCCTTGCTGGAGCTCTGCAGCTTTCAGCACACCCATGAGGTTGTGAACTCTGCACTGCCTCTTGCTGTCAGTTATAAACAATCTGCCTTTAATTAACTTGGGGGGCTTGAATGATCATGACTATATAGCTGCTGTCTGGCAGCTAAGCTGGCACACACGCAGTTGAAGGGAAGGCATGAATCTTCTCTGGAGCAGAGCTCTGGCACTAGGGATAGACTAACAGAGAGGAAGAAGGAGGGTGTGTCTGGAGTGGTAGGATCTGGGGCAGTTCTGTGGCCCTGCAAAGCCCCAGAGAGACACTGAAGCAGGCATGCTACCTGGAGGAACTCTGAATCCTGGTCTCATCTCCTCTGCGTCTGTACTGAAACACAAAGCCCCCAGTTAGGCTGCAGTCTGCCCTCTTGCTTGTGTGCTGATGCTGTACTCTGCCCCTGTGTGGGAGCATGCCTATGGCCTTGTGTGCCTGGCTGTTTTATTACTGTTTTTGGCATGAGAGGAGTAGGAGAGGGAAATAGTGGGAGTGGTGCCAATTCTGCAGTCTGGTTTCAGAGCCACTGTGGGCAAGGGAATGTCACAGCGTTGCTGCAGGCATCTCAAAGGCATGCAGTCTCTCTGCTGAGCAGCTCCACTGTCCAGGCACCTCCGCCAGCCACACTGCCAAAGTGAGAGAGTACACATGAGTACATAACCCGCTCAGCCCATCTGTGCCCTCCTTACAATCTGCCTTGCCGTCTGCATGAGAAGTTCCATTGAACCTCTTGGATGTTGCCTCTTAGGAAGTTTATTGCCTGGATATTGCTGCTTTAGATTTGTTTGAAATGAAAGCTCATTCCTCTGCTGATAATAGTACTTAATGGGTCATAATTTATCACTTCAGGCAGATCACAGACAGGAAATAAATCCCATTAAGACCAAATGGTGTTTGCTGAATGTTGGCATTTTTTCAGATACTTTTGAAAAAGGGGAATTAAAGAGACCCATTCTGGTGGTCATGTGGGTTCCTGTCTTCTGTCAGCCTGAAGAGGGCTTTGGATGCTACTATCCAAGAAGGAAAGTAGTGTAAATAATGCAGGCAAGGTTCTTTGAGTAGATGTGATATCTTTTATTAGAGCAAGTGAGTAGTTGGAAAAAACTTCTTATTAAGCTTTTGGGCGCAATCACCCTGAATCAGGCTTGAAGAAAGGTGATTGCACCCAAAAGCTTGCTAAGAAGTTTTTTTCCAACTACTCACTTGCTCTAATAAAAGATATCACATCTACTCAAAGAACCTTGCCTGCCTATGTCCTTAGACCAACACGGCTACAATGTGTAAATAATGCAAAACTCAACCTACTCTGTTCCTTATTCTATCTAAACATAGTGTTCAATAGGCACTGGCTTTCTGGAAGGGATGGATACAGTGCAAGTCAAGGGTTGGTGATCACCAAACAATTTTATCCAGGACATTGGTTGCAATCGGGTGGCAGTGGGAACCAGTGGCAGTCCGGCATCAGGGCCACAAACAGCACCCCACCTTTGGACTGAGGTCTTTAATTTGGCCTGCCCTGCCTAAAAGGCTGTTGACCGTTGGTATAAGCCATCAGCCTGATTCACTATCCAGCAGAGACTCTATGCCCTGCACTAAGACCTAGGTTCTCTCAGTAGGAGGCAGGCACTTCAGGGAGTCGTTGCTCACCTGTCTCACTTCTGTTTCTGCGGTGCCCTCAGCACTGACTGGGATGGATCTATTTTCAATCACAAGTAGGCACCGACAATAGCTACCCTGTGTTCCCTCTTCTTTCTGCTTATGCTACCAGCTGCTAACAATCAGGAAGGTAACTACTGACTAGCTACTCTAGGTGGTGCAGTAGGTTAATGATTGCTGTCCCTGCTACCAACCTGGAGAACAATCTATGTTCACAAACAAAGCAAAAATACTTTATCAAACTCAGTGTAGCCTCAGTCAGTGCTTCCCGACACCACTATGCTCATAGTCCTGTCCACCTCTGCGAAATATAGTCTTACAGACCCCCATGTAGCAATGCCCATGTAGGGTGGGAAGGGGGTGGCATTTCAATGCAGTAGTTTAACATCAACTGAGAGATTCCCCCCACCTGCCAATGTACAGCCAAATCCTGTCACCTTTTAACAGGCGGGTGACAAGCGAAAATAAGATCTTTTGCTAACCTGGAGGTTTCTCTGCAGCGAGATGAGAGTCACAAACATTACTGCACACTGCTTCACCCAAGCTCTCCATCCCAAGCCATGCAGCACTTTGCACTGGGGTCTCCCCCAAAAGATGCTTCTCTCAGCAAGGGTGCTACCACCTACAGCAGTGCTGCTCAGCCTTTTTGAACTTGAGGCAGCCCTTTGTAACTTTTGTGAACTAAATGTATATATTATACTGCTTACCTCTTTGCAGAGGGGCTGAGTGGGTGGGGAGAGATGAGGGATCATTCAGGCAGGGACAAGACTGAGCCTGAGTTTATATACTTAGCTTAACTGCTTATCTCCTCACACCTTGCAGCACCCTGCAAAGGATCTGGCAGCACCTCAGGGTGCCCTGACACCCTGGTTAAGAATCGCTGGCCTGCAGGGACACTGTCTGTGGATGTGCCAAAGCGATTCTGTAAGCAGCAGTGCTCTGGTGTGGACAGAGGCAGATCCAGAAGGGGTGCAGTGGCACAGTTGCACCTCTTCCGTGCTCAGTGACACATCCCCTTCCCTCTCATTCCCAGCTCCCCTGCTTGTATTGCCACTGACCCCAGCTGACCTGGGGCAAGCAGGGCTCCAGAGCTGCTCCTGCCAGGCTGCGTGGGGGCCAAGCTCAGCCAGGGACAGCAGAAGTGGTGTGTGGTTTCCTCCTCCCTGCTGATTTCCCTCAGGCATTCCCCACCAGGTATGGAGAAGGCTCAAGGAAGGGAATCCACCAACAGGACACAGTGGCAGCAGCAGGTAGGAAGGGGAGGAATAGGATGGGGAAGGGAATGTGTTTCTGAGCATGGAAGGAAAGGAAGGAGGGAGAGAGGTGGGATTCTTACTTTCTTGGGGAATTAAAAGAATCCCTGACTGCTGCTCTCACAGTGCAGTCAACACCCAACCCATCTGGGAGGAAGGCTGGGAGGGAGGGGTGCAGCCACCCCTGAAGCATCCTGAACCCCTCTCTACAAAATCCTGGATCCGCCCATGGATGTAGATGTGCCAAATGTTGCAAGGCGGAGTGAGACGACAAAGCATTAAATGCAACCCTTGTCCCTGCAGTGCTTGTCTTGTTCAGCATAGACCCAGGACTGTGATAACAGAGATTCAGAGGGCGCAGCTGAGTTGCACTGATATTGTGAGAACAAAAGGGCAAGCTTGACCAGTTTGCCCCAAAGACAAGAAGAGTTCTGTCCTGGGACAGGAGCCAGGCATACGTAACCAAGGTCACAATTTATCCTTGTGCCAGTAGCCTGCCAATGTCTCTTTTCAGGAGTGCTAATGCTGACCTAAATATTTTAAACCAGTAACAGGTAGGCAGTCAGTCCTCTTACCTGCATTCAATCCCTTTGAGAAAGGAAGCAGTTTTAAGAGCTAACTCCCACAGCCCATAATTAGTAGAAGTGGTCAGCACAACCAACCAACGACCGCAGGCAGAAGCATTGGCACTTAAATATATCCTTAACATCAGTGTTAACATCATAGGAAGCCCCCCCTCTTAGTGTGACCTCAGATACCCAAAGAAAGCCAAAACTCTCTGCATACACTGTACAACTGTAGCACATTGTCCTACAGTGTATGGGAGCCACCTGACATACCCATTCACCATGAGCTGACACTTCTTCCTTAGGGATTTTGCAGGAGGAAGGCTGGATTGGCTGGTGCTATATAAAGGTGCCTTGCACCACAAAAAGGGGGTTTGATGACTACAGAAGCAACCAGGAAAAAAGTATGAGAAGTGCGGGAAGCTCTTCATTGAAGTACTCTACATTTGGCCTATGGAAAGAATGTGGTAGAAGTCCCCAGACACCTCCCCAATCCAATACTCCTCTCATTCATTGTTTGTCCTTTTCTTGTTTTTTTTTCTGATTTTCTCATCAACATACAAAGCTTGGCTTAGGATTTCCGAACTTTATATTTTTTACAACTTCCCTGACAGCTACAGCAGGGAAATGGCCAAACAGCTATAGGGGAACATTTTTTAAAGTTCTGGCCAATCTGACAATTGTCACAATCCTGGGACACTTTTACATGTGCTCTGGGGGTGGGGAGGGTGGTGCTTTAATTAAAGCGGTGCTATTTTGAAGTGCAGGGATGCTGATACATGAGACACCGGAGGCTGGTAGAGCACAGCAATTATCCTGCTCCAGCAAACTCAATTAATTGAGTCTGCTCTGATACGCTGTAATCACACTGCATCGGAGCAGCCTCCACATTTATGTACAGGCACCTCCAGAGACAGAAACATTTATCAGTTTTGTTACATTTGTTTGTCCATTCACAATACTGGGCTGCATTTTTTCTTCCTGTTTTTAACGTGTGAAGACAACATTGTTCAAAGTTACTAGTAATTTGGGTACCTAATTTAAGACAGGTGGAATGGGTTGAATTTCCAGAGAAAAGACTCCTTTGAAAGCATCTCAAATTGGATACCAAAAAAAAATACAGGTCATCACCTTGGCCGTATTTTTCTCTCTACTGAGCTTCACTGTAGTAGCATGTGGGAACTGAATGACAGGTGCCCACTCCTCCAGCAACTAAAATCATATCTGGACTCTATATTTTCTTCTTCACCTGTGTCAGTGACCACATGTCCTATCCATATACATCATTCTCTTTTTCTCTTCCTTCACAGCAAGTTGTCCTTCTTTGCACCTAATTTTACCTTCTCTAATTCCATCCATTCTTCTTTTATCCTGAGCTTTTCCACATCCCTCATTCCTTCTCTTCTGTTCATAGTCATTGTATCCTTTCTTCACTCTCTAAAGGAAAGAATCCTAGGAGGCCTCTACAACAGCTGCCTCTTGATTGCATATGGATTTCCTGCATATTTAAGAGACTGTGAGATTTCTTTCATATTTATGAGCCTGTACTTAAGAGACCATGAGGAGGAGCTGTCACAGCTCTATTCATCCCTGTTTGCCTGTGACATTTTGTTGAGTTACCAGTGCATGCAATGCTACCCCTGTTTTAGGTTCTCATGGTAGATACAAAGGTAAAAAAGGTTGAGAAGGGCATGGACTGTGACTGCCTAGGAAGCTCTGCAGTAAGAAGGAACAACAACAAGAACAACAAAAACCAACAATGAGGACATATGGGGACACATGGCAGGGTTTCTCTGATCCTGTCATCAAAGAGTGGGCTGACTAGAGAAAGAAAAGTACAGTGACATGGGACCAGCCACCACTTGGCCAATGAGAGCAGAAAGACAGGAAATATTTGGCTTGGAAATTCTGTTCTTGGCAGCACTGTGTTGGCTGGCAAAGCACCAGCTGCACATTCGGTTGATAGCACACATGTCTAATCAAAACATGTTTTTAGTTCTTTCTGAGCTCTGAAAAATCATCTGTCCAACTATTAAAGGTTCTTATCTAATAGCTAGATAAAACAGGATCTTTGCATGCATTACGATTCTCATTCTTTATTGCAAAGCGATCCTTAATAGCATCTTCATTTTCAAAGCTCTTCTCTGATTACCTCATCTTTCCCTTCTTGGTGTGCAGAAGTGAGGCAGGTAGGCAATTTTACATCTGAGAAGCTGAAGCACGTTCCAGAGCCTAGGACTTGCACAGCAGCAAGAGCTCAGATTCACTGCACTAGCTCAGTTGTGCTCTGTGCAAATCTACAAAGGCTACCAAACTGACTGTCACCTTGGGGCCAGCAGATCCTGACCCAGTTCTTGGTCCAAAGCACGGAAGATTTTATAGCAGTTAGGTATCAAGTAAATGTAATGGCTTCCCAGCCATACCCTCTTTCCCCCAATCTTCCCCTTGAGGAACTCCATGAAATCTAAGGATTACCGCACACTAGGGAATCCCTAAATTGTTAGCAAAGCCAACTTTGAGTCTGCTTTGTATAGCCAGAGCAGCACAGCACAGTGAATCTGACCCAGTGTCAGGAGCTATTTCTGGCTGCTCATCCCACACTTTTCCCTATTTTATGCCCTTCTTGAACTACCTAATCATTTGCAAGAAATAAACTGATGCAGATATTCAAAGATAACCAATACCAGTATTTAGAGCAACTTTCCTCTTTCCTTGATATTATATTAGGAAGCATTTAGAAGAACATGCTGTACTGAATTCTACCCCAGTACTGTAAGCTGATGCAGGAGAGATTAACAAGAGGAACGGAGAAGGCCCCAACAATTCAGGCATAGGAACTGTATCAGCTTCAGTTGTAAAGTTTCCATATATGGCTATGGTCAGATTTCTCCTCCCCCTGCTGTCTAATGCTGATTTAGTAGCTGCTTCTCTCTGCTGGCATGTGACTTGTGAAGTCTTTCCAGGTGTGACTGCACATACCAGTGGTCCCAATCCAATATGGTCCATTGCAAAATGAATGAGATACAGTTGTCCATTTTGCAATGGTTGTGAGTCCTGCAAATGCTCTATGCCATGGTGTGATGCTCTATGAGGTAATTCAGTGATGGTTACATATATGATGGTACCCTTGGAAGCCACGGGTTCTGGGTAGATATTTTATGAATGTAACAGGGACCAGTCGATGCGCTAGAAGGCTTACCATCTACGTGTAGAATGAAAGGCAGCTGCAATGCGATGCGGCGGCTAGTAAAGCGACCAAAACGCTGGCTTGCATCCATAGATGCTTCTCAAGCAAATCCCGGGACGTCATTCTCCCCCTGTACTCGGCCTTAGTGAGGCCACAGCTGGAGTACTGTGTCCAGTTTTGGGCTCCACAATTCAAAAAGGATGTGGAGAAGCTTGAGAGAGTCCAGAGAAGAGCCACGCGCACGATCAGAGGTCAGGAAAACAGACCTTACGACGATAGGCTGAGAGCCCTGGGGCTCTTTAGCCTGAAAAAGCGCAGGCTCAGGGGTGATCTGATGGCCACCTACAAGTTTATCAGGGATGACCACCAGTATCTGGGGGAACGTTTGTTCACCAGAGCGCCCCAAGGGATGACGAGGTCGAATGGTCACAAACTACTTCAAGATCGTTTCAGGCTGGACATAAGGAAGAACTTCTTTACTGTCCGAGCCCCCAAGGTCTGGAATAGCCTGCCACCGGAGGTGGTTCAAGCGCCTTCATTGAACACCTTCAAGATGAAACTGGATGCTTATCTTGCTGGGATCCTATGACTCCAACTGACTTCCTGACCTTGGGCAGGGGGCTGGACTCGATGATCTTCCGAGGTCCCTTCCAGCCCTGATGATGATGATGTCTATGAAATACAATGTACCTCAAGGAGCAGAAAGAAACAGCAACACAAAACTGGTCAGCATTAAAAACCACCCAGCTTGCTGATCAGTCTGTCTCATTGTTTCTTTGTTCTCCCCAACCTGTCTTTATCCACCTATTCACTCTTGTCATACAATAAAACAATGAACTCTTGGTGAAGGGCAAATCTTTTTTATTTTCTGCTTATACAGCATCTACCATGCTGGTGTTCTGGTCCATGATTGGGGCCAAGTGTAGGTCTACACCACATCCCCATTATATCCAGGGGTTGGCACACCTGAGCATGCACCACCCACCCACTCCCACTCACACACACCAACTCCAGAAATGCGGCAGTGAAGCCCCTCTGGAAATGACCCTCAGCTGCTCACATACTTCCTGTAGGCAGAGGTCTTGAGTGACCATAGTGGGGACTCCCCTACAGTAGCTTCAAACACTTTGTGTCTGGGTTTGACATGTGTAAGCAGGAGTAGATGGATGGGACATGCTGGAGCATGTCCCTCACCAGCCATGCTGGGGATATAGCATAGATGTACCCCAGGGCAATGCAATGCTAATAATAATCAGAACAAAGAAAACAAAGCAGAGCGCTGAGCAGAGACAGAGTAACACTGGGGCTTAGCAAGCCTTTCCTCCTGGCTCTGCCCCACAGCCTATACCTCCAGGCTCGCAGCCAGCACAGAGAGAATAGGAAGACATTTACTGCAAAAATATTAAGAGTCGCCTTGAAGTAACTACTGTGTTTGCCAGATGGAACAAAGACAAAGCAAAAGAAACAGATGTGCTGCATTATATATCTGTTAGATTTTCAAATGCTGAGAGCATAGGAGAACTCATGGCTTTGGAGGCTGGAACCCCAAATTGCTCACTTTGTCAAATAGTCACTGGATTAGATGCCTTTGATCAAGCAAGTCCTAAAATTGGAACAGAAGGTCAGGTCACTAGTTAGTTACTATTGCAGGGCCACAGAGAGGTTTTTTCTAGAATACCTGCCTGTCACCTCACCATTTACATTCATAGATTCATAGATTGTAGAGTTGGAAGGGACCACAATGGATCATTGTGTCCGACCCCCCTGCTCCTGGCAGGAAAGAGGACCGAGGTCAGATGACCCCAGCCAGGTAACTATCCAGCCTCCTCTTGAAGACCTCCAAGAGGTACATTGCTGCCTTGGCTTCTCACATCTGCATCCTGTTCTGATACCCATTTCACTTTCTCCTGCTCAAGGCTGCTGGGGGTCTTGTGGGTCAGATCTGGAATGGAGACAAGATCTGTGATGTGGAGAAATTTACTTTACCTTTTTTTTTAATATGTACACCAGTCCTGAAGTAAAATAGCCAAATACCAGGCAAGGTAGTGCCTCTCCTCAAGAGTCTCAGCCCACCAGCAGTGATGACTGGTTCCCCAGGAGGCAGCTCAGGCTCTGGAACTGACTTTAATCAGAGTTGGAGAACAAGCTCCCCGCCTCCTCACTCAACTCCATCTCTCTGCAAGCTGCTTTCCACAGCAGCCTTATGCCTTCCACAGAGCCTTGTGTAATTCTGAAGCTGATGACTCTGCAGCTAGTCTTCCCAAGAGTCAAAACTTGCCAGGAAAAAAAATTACTTGGAAACATTTGTGACAGTACCACTTGTTGATGCTTGTCAAAATAGCTAAACCCCTTAGCATCGCAACATGTGAACCCCCTAGGCAGTGCAGAGAGTTTACTTTGTTAGAACAGGCAACAGCTATCAACAGTGGCAGGACCTAAAAAAGAAGGAGATGTTGGATGTATTATCCTCATGTGGATGTAACACCTTCTCTGCCTCCAAAACTGGGAACTGCTTGGATGGAGCCTGGTGCTTTTAGAAGACCTTACTGAAGCCAGTGAAGCACTACAGAAATGCCAGGGTCTACCCACACAGATCAGTCCCAGGACTGGGCCCAACAGGTGAAATGAGATTTTAGTAGAGTATAAACCTGGTGCTAATTTCCCTGGGCAGGGCATGGATTTCCCCACTGGGGAGTAAATCCAGTACCATAATCTGGGAACATGATGCTGTGGGGAGCCTGACTGTCCACCAGACACACAGCAGCTTTTCTAGTAATACCATTATGCCTTGTTCTTTTGTAACCTGTGCATTACTGCTGCTTCAGTGACTTTCTCCATAATCTTGTTGCCTTTGCTGTCACTGGAAGTATGTCTTTTTGTCACTAACAGGTTGTTCTGCACAACATGCAGGAAAAACAAATACAGAGCTCACTCCCTGCACTCTTTGAAGGTTTTCTTTTTTTCTTTAACATGCCAGTCTTGAAGAAGAGACAGAATCAGTACAGTACAGACTCATGGGAAGCAAACTCTGCCACAGCAACTGCAGTTCACTGTCGGCTACATCAGCCTCCTGTGAACATCGCTGACATCTTCCCACCCACCCTCCATGTGCTGACCATGTGCTAGCACTCATTGTGCTCCTAGCAACAATTTTTGTATTTGACAAAAATACAACATCTCTGTATCTGACGTGCATGTTGTACTGATGCCAAAGCCTGCTATATGAGCTGCTGATGAAAATCCCTCTTCATTTGAGACCATGGAGGTGGCTATTGTGCAGATACACGTACTGCATCGTTTAATCCATCACAGGCGGGATGTGTCCTGAAAGAGATTTTAGGCAGAAGTCCTGTAGTGAAGCTGAGAGGGAAGGAACTGTTTTAAGGCTGTTTCCCTATTCTGATAGAGCTCCTTGGTCAGTACTACATGAAAGTGATCCTTGCTATGCCCATGAATGCTGCTATAGACACTGCTTTTAGTTAGGTGCATAAGCCCCATCTCACCAGAGTGAAAAATGATGAGCTTTTATTTTCTGCTGCTATCTACCATTTAAAAAACAACATCAAGTACATATTTTTTAATTGCCCTGAAATTCTCACCCAGTTTTCACTTGGTCTTTGCTCAGGGGAATTGCCCCTTGGCTTCAGTGCCTGTTTCACTTCAGGGAGGACCCCAAGAGCAATGTACATCTCCTGCACCTCGCAGATATTAACAGCAGCAGGATCCAGCTCTCCAGGATTGTCTTCTCTGTAGCTGCCTGGACATCCCCTGCTTATCCTCCTGCCCTGTGAATGCACAATGCAACATCTGCTTTCCATCCAGCTGGACAGCATACTGACATGTTCTCACGGTCTCTGTGCTCTTGTGGTCCAGTTTTCTGCCAAGCATGCTGCTGCTCTTTTAGGACTGAGATACCTCCCAAAGAAAGGAGTGTACAGTAAGACATAGGGTCACCAGGAGTTCAGCTGAGCCAGGAGATTCACCGCAGCAAGCCGCAGAATGGTAGGAGGTTGCTCTCTTTTTCTTAGACATGGAAATATGTTAATGGAGACCTCCAGAGAGAAACAAAAAAGGAATGCAGGGGAGTATAAGGGAGTCTTTCCTGCCTTCAGTGATGTTGAATTTCTTACACTGTTAAAACTTTGACTTCCTTGAAGATGAGTTTCTCGAGCTCCTGAAGTTACTAAAATTCCCTCTGGAGATTTCCACTCCTGCATCCCACTACCTACACCACTGGGACTGTTGAGAGTCAGAGTGGGAGACAAGGACACAGTCAGCTTCTCTTCATATCACTGTGTGCTGTCCCACATCCTTGTAGGCCAAGTGAAAACCTAGTGAAGGAACCACGATCAGGAGTCTGTGCTGGCCTTTCTTAGAGCAGCACCTCTTGGCATCAGCTGAAGAGCCAATGATGTACAATGCTGAATTTCTTTGGCAAGGCGGGAATGCTGCCTTTTAGCTTAAATGAGTTAAAAATATGGTTTAACAGGCTGGAGAGTGGGAGGCAGAGACAATCCTTGGCTCTCCTGTCTCTTCAGTCAGAGGCGGTTGCTCCCCCAATGTTTTCTCTGACCATTTACTTCCTCTTAAAATCCCTAGCAGCATTATTGGGTCTGGTCCCAACAGTTTATCTTTGCAGTTCTGCCTTGTCCCAATCTCTGCTTAAAAGCCTGACAGTCAAAACATGCTTCCATCTCCAGAAATGCTAGCTGAAAAATGAGCGGCACACCGTAGACTGATTAAACATGTTGTGAGATGACTTCGCACAGCATCTATCAGCAGCTGCCTCTTCTCTCAATCCTGGGAGCTGTAGACAAGTTGAGGATGGTCATAGAGGGAACTGCTCTAGAGCAAGGATTGCTTCCTCTGTTGCTTACATTTTGTTCCAAGGCTCTGTAGCTGTTTTCCTGAGAATTGTTGTTGAGACTTGCTTACCCACTGAATCTCTGCTCTCTGAGCACAGAGCGTCCACTTAATCCCTTAACTGCTCTGTCAGTGCCACTTGGTGATTGTTGTAGTGAGGCTGCCAAAATTTACCCCCATGTTGTTACATGCTTGTGTTAAAGATGACCAGCAAAGGAGAAGCAGCACTGCTCTTTTGTGAGGAATACAGAGAGCTTGATTTTCTTTGAAGATTCATTAATACCCTGAAATCATCTATGGATGACTAGAGAGCTCTTTGAGTCCGATCCTTTTCCACCTATTAGGCACCAAAAGTGGTACTTCAGTGTCTGCTCTTCTCCAGTCCCTGAAAAACTGTTAACACCTCTACTTTTCTAACATGCCTTCATCTGAGCCTTAAGAATAAATTGATAAAAGCAGTGAGGTATAGGACCCACCCATCTTTTGTGTTAACGTTTTTCAGGGATCAGAGCAAAGTGCAGTAGGAGTATATAGGCAGAAAAGGTTCTTTGGGTGAATCTGATATCTTTTATTAGACCAACTTAAATAGTTGGGAAAAAATTTTTAGCAAGCTTATGGGTTTAAAAACCCTTTGTCAGGTTGAGGAAGCATTTGCAGTTGGTGTGTGCTCTCCCTGGGTGGAATGAATAGTAAAGAAGCCAGAGGCAGGGCTGGTCTGCATGCAAGATAGACAGTCAGTGAAGATGTAAATTGAGGAGTCAGTGGGTGAGAGACAGGCTGGGGTGGGGGGAGAAGTGGGATGAATGTAGCAGTTGAATAGTGGAGAGGTACCTGGGGAGTCAGATGTCAGGCAGGTTATAATGTGTCATAAAGTAATATCTATATTTAGTCCATGATTTTTAGTATCCAGGAGGTAAATGAAGTGAAGTTCATAGGCTCGTCTCTGAGAAGTGTGTTGTAAGTTTCCTTTGAGGATCAGGACTGAGAGATTGGAGAGAGAGTATTTTTCTTGTGAGAAATGTGCTCCCACAGGTAACTGGATATTTCTGTCTTTGATAGATTTCTGGTGTGCATTCATTCTGGCGCGCAGTTGTTGTTTGGTCTCCTGCGTATTTTCCATCAGGGCATTTGGCGCATTGGATGAGATATATTACATTTCTGGAGGTGCAGCTGTAAGATCCAGGAATGCTGATGGCTCTGTTGTGGGGTGTAGTTATTGTGGGGGTGGTGGAGATGTGTTGGCAGGTTTTGCATTTCTTATCATGGCACGGTCTGGATCCTTTGGTGTGTTCTGGGGTTGAGGAAGTTTGCTTCTGGTGATGAGGTTAGCGAGGTTCGGTGCTTGTTTGAAGGCTAGGATGGGTGGCTCTGGGAAGATCTCTTTAAGAATAGGGTCTCTTTCTTGTTTCTTGTTTCTCTTGCAATTGTTTGAGAATTTTCTGTATGGGTTCGAGGGAGGAGTGATACGTCATAACCAGCAGTGTGCGATTCATGGGGGGGTGGTTTCTTCTGCACTGCAACAATTCTTCATGTGGTATCCAGGTGTTCAAATGACTTTAATCAGATTGATCATTTAATCAAATGACTTTAGATCAAATGTGTGATCTATCTCTCTGGAAGAGTGTCCTTGTTGGGTGAAAGCCTTTTAAAGATTTGTGAGATGGTGTCGCAGAGCACTAAGGTGCCCTGCTCCTAGAGAGGGGAAACTTCTGGGGAAAAGAGCCTTAGCAGGGAATAGGAGCCCACCTGTGGGTTGCCAGGGCAACTGGAGGGAGCAAATGACCCACACCTGCCAGTGGTCAGCTGCCTGTAGGAGGCAGGGCCTGGCTCTTATAAAGCCCAGGGCTGAGGCCAGGCTGGCAGTTACCTGCCAGCAGCCAGACAGAGAGGAGCTCCTGAAGCTAAGATGCAAGAACTCTAGCAGAGTAAAGGATGGCAGCTTGATGTTTGATCACAATGTTGTTATAGCCGGGCAGCCTTAAGTTAAGTTGTAGCCTAGGGGCTTGTGTTTTGTTTTGTTGTTTGCTATGACCGGTGGTTTGGGTGAGGCTATTAGGGGTTGGAGGAGGCCTCAGGGGGAACCCACAGTGGCGTGGGGACCCTGGTGCCAGGGAGGGCGCAGTATCCTCATTGGGGACTCACAACGAAGTGTGAGGACCCCAGCACTACAGCAGGCACAGTATACTCATAAAGGGACCCACAGTGGTGTGGGGGCCCTGGCGCCAGTGAGGGCGCAGTATCCTCATTGGGGACTCACAGCGGAGTGTGAGGACCCCGGCACCCAGGAAGGCGCAGCATATGGGGTGTATAGACCCCAGCCCTAGAGAGGGGGCACTTTTTGAGAAGCCCTAGCGTAGGCATAGCAAGCCCCAGAAAAGGGGCACTATTGGGAAGCCCTAGTACAGGCATGGCAAGCCCCAGAAAGGGGGCAATATTATTGGAAAGCCCAAGTTGGGCACGGTGAGCCCCGGAGAGGGGGGGTGCCTTATTGAGAAGCCCAGTGCAGGCGTGGCAAGTCCCAGAGAGGGGGCTGTTATACTGAGAAGCCCAGTGCGGGCCTGGCAAGCCCCAGAAAGGGGGCAGCAGTACAAGAGAAGGCCCCAGAGAGAGGGTCGCGGTACAGAGAGAGAGACAGACCAACGTCGATTCCATCTGCAAGGCTTGGGGCATGGTATCAGGGGTGGCTGGAGCCACGCATAGCCCATAAGGCTAGGGTGCCTCAAAGCACCCATTTGTAGGACAAGATCAACGAGGAATCCGGGAAAACCACGGGGCCCGAATAAACATAGAGACGTGTCCGAGAGGGCGTAAGGCAGCCTCCCAACCAATTCAAACCATCAAAGACATGGCAGGCAAGAAATAGAGGGTGCCCTTGGGCCAACTTGACACGGAGAGGGGGCCTTAAGGAGATCCCGGCCCTCCTGTAGGACCCCGCTGTGACACATGGCAATCCCGGGTTTTCTCCTCAGTGCAAATTCGGTGGTATCTTTGGGCTTGGCTGTATATCACAGCTTTCTTGGTGTGTTTAGGGTGATTGCTGGTTCATATGGCTGAAAAGGGCCACAAGGACCTTCTGGTCCAACCCCTGGCAAGAATGCAATGATGCCACTGCTGTTCCTCTCCTTACTTGGGTGTTTTCTTGGTTACAAGGGTTTTCATCAACTCCTTAGATATCCTTCTTCCCAAAGACCTAAGTTGGGAAGCAGAAACAGAGGTAGGGAAGGACAAACTCTTTAAGAGTTTTGAAATCAGCCAGAGGGACCAGTAGGGAGAAGCTCATGGCATTCCTCACCCACCCATCTTGAGTAGGCAGAGTTCTAGATAGCTGTTGGCTAACTCCCTTCCTTCTTCCATTAGCCTTGTGCTTTTGTTTCTCTTTTGTTTATTACAGCTGTGAATAGTCCTGTCCTGGACAGGGGTTGTACGGAATGTTTTCCAAACACATTTTTTCATAGCACATCATCTTTGCAAAGCAACAAGAATATCTGGTTACCAACCTTGAAACCATTTTAAACCATGGAGCTAAGCTTCCTAGTGTAGCTGCTGCTAAAGAAGTGGAATGGTGGGGCGGGAACCTGATGTACTGGAATAAGTTGAAGTTCTCCAGCAGTAGCACAGTGGAAAGTGACCTTTTTGGAAAAGTAGCACATACCTTCCTAATGCAGTGAAGATGAAGCTGTTGCTGAAAACTAGCGTATAGCATCTTAAAGGAATAAAATAAGAAACTAAGCCCCATAAGAAATCAAAATAAAAAACATCTTAGCTCTGTGCTCAAAGTTTAAAGAAATTATTCAATACAACTCAACAAACTAAATTAGCCTCTTTCTGTTTGATGAAGATGTCCAAATGCTGTACTTCCTCAGATTTAATCACTACTTAAGAATCTCTTATTTTTTTTTGCCTTTCTGGTTCAATTGCCAACTTTCTAAATTCATGCTGTACTACATGTTTGAGTAGTAGTGTAAGTAATGGAGGAGGATGGGGCCACTGGGGTTGCAGACCCAAGAGCTGACTTATGGGGTGCAAATATTACAGCTGTTTTCAACTGTCACTGACGGCCAAGAGCCACCATCCTGGTATATCTCTGTAAGTCAGTCATGTGGCAGTTCTGTCTATTTGACTGGAGAAGTTTGTAAGCACTTCAGCACAATTCCAGGCTTCTGAGAATAGAGCATTCAGTTTTGGTGAGCACTCAGACTTGTCCCATAGACAATAGTCCCAGTAAATCTCATTTGCTCAAACACTTGCAAAACAGGAACATGTGAAGGATGCTCCTGTTTTTTTTGGGACTGTACCTACATTTCCCATTGTGTTTTGAGTCCCACAAGATCCTACTCACTTTCTCTGTTGAATAGTTACGCAGTGAGGTTGACCTTGGTTAATTAACAAGCCTTTTATGTTCAGAACTGGGTGCATTTTCATAGATTCATAGGGGCTGGAAGGGACCTTATAAGATCATTGGGTCCAGCCCCCCTGCACTTGAGCAGGAAAGACTGCTGGGGTCAGATGACCCTGGCAAGGTGGCGTCAAGGTGTTTTTTGAAGATTGCCAGGGTGGGTGACTATACCACCTCTGAGGGGGAGTCAGTTTTAGACCCTTGGTACTCAACTTGTAAAGAAGCTTTTCCTTATGTCCAGTCTGAAGCAATTTTGAATCAGTTTGTACCCATTGTTTCTTGTCTTCCCCTGGGGTGCCTTGGTGAACAGATGCTCCCCCAGGCCCTGATGTATGCCCCTAACATACTTACAGACTGCCACCAAGCCCCCTCTGAGTCTTCTTTTCTCCAGAATGAACAGTCCGAAGTCTTTCAGCCTCTCCTCATATGAACTTTAGGGGCTGGTGAAAGGATCCTTCTCAAACTAGGACTCTGTCTCTCTGCAGGGTCCTGGTCAGAAAGCCCACTCATAAAATTACTCTAGTTTGTAGTTTGGATTAGAGCTGCCACTATGTTCTTTAGCTTGGCAGCCCTCTGGGGCACTCAGTGGGTCCGTAGTGGGCTCTACGTCAGATTCCTTCAGGTCAACTGCATCAGGAGCTGAGCCTGCTGTACAATCAGGGATCCTGTGCTCTGTCCCCTCACCATTCCCCAGCCTGTTCACAGGTCTCTCTGAAAGTCCAGTGTGGGCTGGTGCAGAGAAATCTACCTCTGAGTGTGCATACAATCCTCTGGCTGCCCTGCCCTTGAAAGCCCTTATCTGAAGCTCAAGCCAGGGGGTAACCAAATGCTTTTGTAATCAGGTAACCATGACTCCTAATTGTAGGGCTCCATATAGATCTCCAACACTAATCAGGAACAATACTTTAATATTTTTATTTAACTCTAGTGGACCAAAGGAGCCAAATTCTGGCTGGGGATGTAGGAGCTGGGGAAGCTCAACTCAGCCAGAGGCTGCATGTTTCTTACAACGTGACTGTTCTCTGTGGGCAGGAAAGTGAAGAAAGCAGGACTCACCTGCTCTGATTAAATTCTGGTATCTGTAAGACAAGTGACAAAGGTATTAGTCAAACCAAAGCACTGTCAGCGTGAGCATGTTGTGGCCCCTTATACCAGCAATCGTCTTTCTCACTGCTGCATCATTATACCTTATCATTTAAAATATAATGCAATTTTTAATAAGTGCCACTGGCTCCTAGTAGGTGCCAAATTCATTTAGCCAGCAAATCTGAGCTTTGTTAGATGCCATGCTGTTCTCTTTAGCATCTCGATAGCGCCCCTCAGATGACTCACTCCCAAACACATAGCACAGATGATGCATGAGTTGTTACAAGTGACTAAGCACTTCAGGAAATTAGCTCATTGGTTTCTCAAATGGTAATTTCAATCGTGTTTTTACACCCCAGCCTCCATCTGAAGTAAACCCTGTGGGCTAGCCAGCCTGCAGAAGGAGACTCCCCCAATTTTGGAGGTGGCAGGCTGTTTGTGGAGTCCTGTCCTTTTACCTAATCTTGTATTTTAACCACTTGTTTTCTACATCCTTTGAATGCAGAGAAATCTGCCTGTTGCTCCAGTGATTCCTGCCTCTCAGGTGATGTCTCTTCTAGCAGAGATGCAGTCTCTCCTGGGGACCCTACTGTTGCTCTTTTTGGTTTTGTTGCTCTCCTAGTAGGAAGCAGAATTCTGCTTGCAGTACGTGCTTGTTCTTTACGTGTAGAAGCCTTTGCAACAATGAACATTCATGCTCCTGCAGGGACTGTTTTGCAAGTTGCCAACCAGGAGAGATTAATTTAAATCAAAGTGATTTAAAATAATCAATTCTCATCATTTAAAGGAGCAAGAAGGAAACCATGAATTGATTTAAATAATCAATTGTAGTCTTTTTCACATTTGCTTTTCATTTATTTCCTTTAAATAGGGTTAATTCTTATTGTGTAATAACCAGGGATCCTGGTTTTCTCTGATTAAAAATTACAAATTTCACCTTGAGGATCACCTTGAGAAGCTGGATTCCTTCAAGTCAGAGGGTCCTGACAGATTATACCCTAGAGTACTCAAGGAGCTGGCAGGTGTCATAGCCCAAACATTGGCAAAACTATTCGAAAACTCGTGGTGTTCAGGTGAAGTACCTGAAGACTGGAGGAAGGCCGATGTGGTACCCATCTTCAAAAAAAGGGCGGAAAGTAGATCCTGGGAATTACAGGCCAATCAGCCTGACCTCAAGCCCCGGTAAGATTCTGGATAAAATTATCAAGGAGACCCTTCTGGATAAGCTGGCTGAAGGCAACATCCTGAGGGATAGCCAGCATGGGTTTGTTGCAGGTAGGTCTCACCTGACCAGTCTCATCTCCTTCTATGACCAGGTGACATATCACCTAGACAAGGGAAAAGAGATTGATGTCATATATCTGGACTTTAAAAAAGCTTTTGATCTGGCGTCCCATGACCTCGTCACGGAAAAATTGGCCAATTGTCACCTCGGCTCCACCACAGTCCGATGGCTGGGTAATTGGCTCCGAGGTCAGACCCAGAGAGTAGTGGTCGATGGGAGCAAATCATCATGGCAGCCCATGTCCAGTGGCATCTCCCAAGGCTCTGTCCTTGGACGAGTTCTTTTTAACATCTTTATCAACGATGTGGACATTGATGTCAGAAGCGCGCTGCCTAAGTTTGCCGATGACACTAAACTTTGGGGTGTAGCATCCACACCTGAGGACAGGCTAGTGATCCAGGCTAACTTGGATACATTTAGTAAGTGGGCGGACACAAACCTGATGACGTTCAATATTGAGAAATGCAAGGTACTCCACCTCGGGGGAAAAAAACCCACAGCATGCTTATAGGCTTGGCAGTGGTACACTTGCTAGCACCACAGTTGAAAGGGACTTGGGGGTCATGATTGACCACAAGATGAACATGAGCTACCAATGCAATGTTGCAGCCGGCAAAGCAAGCAAAACTCTGGCTTGCATCCATAGATGCTTCTCAAGTAAATCTCAGGATGTCATCCTCCCACAGTTCTCGGCCTTGGTGAGGCCGCAGCTGGAGTACTGCATCCAATTTTGGGCTCCACAATTCAAGAAGGATGTGCAGAAACTTGAGAGAGTCCAGAGGAGAGCCATGCGCATGATCGGAGGGCAAGAGAATAGGCTTTATGAAGAGCTGCTGAGAGCCATGGGACTCTTCAGCCTGGAAAAGCGCAGTCTCAGGAGGGACCCAGTGGCTGCTTACAAATATGTAAGAGGTGTGAATCAGGATCTGGGAGAATGTCTGTTCACCAGAGCGCCCCAAGGAAAAACAAGGACCAATGGTCATAAACTCCTCCAAGACCATTTTAGGCTGGACATAAGGAAAAATTTCTTTACTGTCTGAGTCCCCAAAACCTGGAACAGACTCCCTCCAGAAGTGATGCAGGCACCTACTCTGGACTTATTCAAGAAATGTTTGGATGTTTATCTTGCTGGGATCCTTTGACCCCAGCTGACTTCCTGTCCCTGAGGCAGGGGGCTGGACTTGATGATCATTGAGGTCCCTTCCAGACCTAATGTCTATGAAATTCTCTGATTAAAAACCCAAATCCCTGATAAAAATGAAAGGTCCCCCCCAGCCCCCCCCCACAGTGCTGCTGGTGCCTCGCACTCCCCCCCACTCAGCCTCCTCAGCCCTCCTGATGCCCCTCACTCCCCCACAACAGCCCCCCAGACACAAACATAGACATGCAGGCACAGACATAGAGGCACACACAGACACTGACACCCACCCCAGCAGGTAAGTGTGTGTGTGGGGGGAAGGGGGGGGCAGGGCAGGGGAAAGGGAAGGTGCTGGGGGTGTAGATCAAGAAGCAGGGGAGTGTGCCCCTGTGCCCACTACCAGTAGCAGGGCCAGGGGGTGAAGGCAGGAGTGCCACTCTGCGGGCCCCACACACATTGGCCGACCTGACGGGGTTTGCACACAAAGGCCGCCACCGCAACTCTGCTACTGCACCCTGCACTACCATCCCACGACCACCCATACGGCTTTGTGGGCAAGCGGCACAAGACACGGCAGCAGCATTGTGGTGGTGACCACTGTGTGCAGGCCCCATACATGCCACGCGGCCAGGGAGGGAAAAGGGAAGTTTGCATGCAGCACCTGCCACTGCACCGCTGCTTATGCCCTGTGACCGGCTGCATGGCTCCGCGGCAGTGCAGGGTGGTGGTGGCTGCGTGCCAGCTCATGGGGGGTGCTTTGCAGGCAAGTGGCATGGGACGCAGTGTGGTGGTGCCCGCCATGTAGAAGGGGAGGGGGGGCTCACATGCAGCCAGCTGCACAGCTCTGTGGCCCCGGCTATGCAGTGGTGGCAAGGGATGGTGTGGGGCTAGCAGCACCCCCCACTCCCTCAGCCACCTTCCCCAGACCTCTCCCACAACCCCTAAGCCCCACTTACCTCTAGGATCCAGGAGCAAAGGGCGAGCCTGAGCCCAGCCTTGGCTGACTCAGAGGCTCAGGCCCCCCCTCCTTCCCCCTGGGCAGGGCTGGGGGTTTCCCACCCTTTCTGCAAGAGCCCTTTGCAAAAGCGGAGAATCTGCGGATTTCTCTGCTAAAAGGGGAAAGCCACAGTTTCTCCAATAAAAACAGGGAATCTGTGGTTTTCTCCGTTTTTCTGTGGGAAACGGAAAACCTGGATCCCTGGTAATAACCATTAAATCTAACCAATAAATATAGCAAAAAGTGACCAAGTTAGTGTAAAGGCTAACTGAGGGAATACATTCTATCTATGCACATTTGTTTAATCTGCTATATAGCTTAACTGTATTTAAGCATTTATTCAGTGACATCATTTTTCCATTCTACAGATGTTAGAAAACAACAAAGGCCTCTTTTTTACTATTTGATTATTAATTTTGCCTTCATTATTTGTTTCACACTCTATTTGGATGGAATTGAAATTCAGTTAAAATGCACAAACAGCATTTTAAAATGTGTTTCCTATTCGTCAAATACAACCATCTCACCTGCATTAGATAGATGCATAAGAAATGCTTAATTTTAGCTGAACATGCATTACATTTAAAATGGGTGTATTAAACAAAGGAAAGATTATCCCTAGTGAGGGACATTGATTGTTTCTAATTACCACATCTTTCACAATTTAGAACTAGTAGATTTTGTCCTTTCACCTCTAGCTTTATTTGTGTATTGGAAGCAGAAAACAAGTATTCGTGCTATTTCAGCTCTCAATTGATTTCTCAACTTTGAATGAGTTAGTTACTGAAGTGAATAAACTGAAATGGAAAAAAAAATCCTCCCTGCATCTGCCAGTTAAAGCACTTCAACAAATCCTGGTTCAAGAGGCCTGGCTCATGGCTTCCTCTTTAAAACTTCATCAGCAAATACATACTGTTGGTATTATTTTTCTTAAATTTAATTGGAATAGATTGTAATAAGTTATGGTCTTCACATAATTTTTCCATAATTGTAAAATTATTTAATAGTCTTATCCTTAAAATGAAAAATATATTTAATTAGATTTTAAAAATATCTGTTAAATAAAATAGCCTATTTCCCTTTAAAAAATCTGATCTTGTTTAATTTAAATGAATCTCCTTATTGATCTACATGATTCATAGCTGAAAAAGCAAAGCACTTTTATCCAAGCAACTTACTGATGAAGAAGCCTAATTTTTCCCTGCTATCCTTTCTTCTTGCATGGTCTTCTCAGGACATTATGATTCTTAATTAACACATCACTTCAATGACTAATAATATTTGCTGAGCTAACTATATTTTCCATTAATTATCTGCATTCCCTTCAACTTGGTTTTCCTATATAATGGGAGGAATGTGCTAGGAGACCACTAGAACCATAGTGCCATGAGTGTATGCCATCCGGGAGTTGACTCCTTTTTTTCTGGGCTCTTCTTCCAAGTACCCAAATTAAGAAAAGATTCATTACCAAGGAATCTTTAACAAGGGAGGGTTCTTCTTTGGGATGGTGGAGTTCCCCAACACCTGCCCCTTCTGTGAGCAGAGAAAAACCCTGGCACATGCCTACCTGGAGTGTGCCAGGCTGCAGCCCCTTCACCGACTCCTCCAAAACCTTCTGCTGAGGTTCTGGCTGCACTGCTCCCTGCACCTTTATGTTTATGTATTCCTTATCCATGACCCCACCAAATCCCAGAACCTCTTGGCCAACCTCCTCCTGGCCCTAGCACAGTTAATGATATTTCTGACCAGAAAGGTGGCTTTGGCTGGCAAGACCACCTAGAACTGTGGTGCCATCTTCCTGTACCTAGTCCATTCATGTCCAGGCAATTTCACTAGTCCATGTTTGTTGGCTTGTTGACCATGTTTGACAGTCAGCAGGCACTGTCTGGTGTACTCTGTTCTGTGTCCTACCTTGGTGCACTCAATGTGAACCATTGACCTTCACTCCCATCCCTATATTGCCTTTTATGTATCCCAAGCAATCAGTGATGTGCTTTTAGTGCCCCCCCCCCACCCCGGCCCATCAAGGGGGACTTATAAGTCTACTTGGTGGGACTTGATCCTCGTTCTGGAATGGCACATCAAAAGCCCTGTTTGGGATGGTGCATGAGAGAGATTCCCAACCACCACAACCCAAGACCCCTAAATTATTTAGTTAAAACCAGATCCTGTAAGGAGATAGAGAGAAAAGCATATTACAAATAAACTATACGTGCAATACAACATATGTTAGCCTGCATAGAGCGCACACAGCTGAATTCTGCTTAATTGTAATGAATAAAGGAAACCTTGCATTTCTCAGGGAGGAACTGCAAGATAGCTTTCTTTTCTCTTCTTTCAGCATAACACTTATTTATTAGGCAACATCACATAGACATCCATCTCTGCCCATTTCCAATCCCTCTCTGCTCTCTCTCTCTTAATGCCTTTTGTATCATCAGACCAGACCAAAGATCCTATCTGAGAATGCTGCTAGTATATACAGCATCTACAGTAAAGTCATTGGGCCTGATTTCACTTCTCACTTCCATCACAATATAAAACTGTTATCTGTATTAGGTCAGATGCGTTTTCTGTTACTAAAGGAAACAGCTACAAGTACAAGCACAAACAAACAAAAGGCCTATACAGATTGATTGCCAACTGTCTTTCATGTTCACCAGGCTTCCTTCTCTGTCTGGAACACTATGCAGCACACCTAGCATATACAGACAGCTAGCACTAAGTCATAATATGACACGCAGACAGAACTAGATCATTTAACTTCAGTGCAATTATTCCCGGTTTATGCCAGCGTAAAGGAAAGAAGAATGCCTATTCTTTGTCTTGCCCTTTATCCTTTTCATTCTTTTTACCAGTGTATATGAGAAGTTGTCTATATGCTATGCTGGACTTTTCTGCCCACATTTATAGCTCCTGCTTCTTTGGGGCAATTTGATTTAATGAAAGCTGTTAACACTGAACAGATACTCTTTTGGCCCCATAAAGAGACATGGGACATTATTTTCCCTCATCATTCTACTTCATCATTATAGCTTCTTCATGTGAAATATGAATTATCAACATCTATCAAAGTCATCTCTTGCTGCATTTAAAAAAGAAAATCAGATGCTTCCGAGTGAAGTGACTGAGAACTCAGAAAAACAGCTTGCCGTTTGTTTCAGATGCCCATCAACCACCTCTAAAATAACCAGATGCCCGTCAACCCCACTCTAAAATAACCAGATTCATTGCCACAAGTGCTTCCTTCAGCTACCATGAGATCTGTGTGCACACAGTTGGGGATATTACACTTCTGTTGCCCGTAATCCAGAGAGGTGTTGAATATCTGCGTTACCCACTGATTTCATTGGTGAATGTCTGTGCCTAGCACAGCTGAGGATTTCATCCGGAGTGGTAGGAAAACTGATTGTGTGGCAGTCCATATTGCTGTAAATTCATTGTGAAAGATAAATCTAGAAACGGATGACTGAGTTTAATTCAGATGTGAGCCTGAGTTCTTAGCTGTTCATATGAATCATTAGCCAACTCACATTGCAATAAAGCATAGAAGGTCAGGGCCTTGGGTGAAATCCTGCTCCCCAGCCCAGGACAAGCCCAGGTTAGACACTGGGACACTCCCTTGAGGCTGGGGCTGCAGGGGGAAGAATCCTGACCAGAAGTAGGAAAATACAATCAGCTCTGAGTCACCCATCTCTGATCTCCTTTTTTTCCAACTCAATTTCAGAGAGAGAGTGACTCTCTTTGCTCCACAAGGCTACTGAGCTGTTTGAACTGCATGTGTGTAATGAACTTGTGTATAAGTCTCCTTTGTCACTCCCTCAGCTCAGAGCAGACCTGCCAGCCTGCTATGTATAGAAACACAATTTAGCATAAGGATGAGAACAACCTGTGACACCATCAGGCAGATTCAGGGAGTGGTGATTTTTGCACCTGGCATTTTAGTTGGGTCTGTGATTCAGAGGTGGGTCAGAGGAGCCAGATTTAGATTGCCAGTCTGGGGAACAAGGGTTTTGGTTTGGGCTCATCTCTAATTATGAGTTTACATGAAAACATGAGCAGCAAAAAGAGAGAGTAGTAGGAAAAAGAAACCCAATTAGACACTCCAAGGAAAGCACATGAGTAGGAGGAACAAATTATGAGAATAATGATAGAGAAGAATAAAAAAAAGGAGGAAAGCAAACAGTCTTTTAAAAATGTTAAAGGTATTTGAAACTAACAACTACACCTGAAAACAAAGGATGAGGCTGCAGTTCGCATTAGCTCTCAAGTTCCCCATCACAGCAAGCTTCATGGTATTGGAGCCCAATCAGAGAAAGGCTGCATGGATCCTTTCAAAATCTGGGAGGTTCAGGTGTAGTAGTAGTCTGGACCAGAGAGGTATTCCTGTTTGCTGTTAGGTTCATATGGCTTCTGAAACAGCTTGCTTGTCCTTGGTAAGAACAAAGAAAATAATCCTGTTTCCAGCTCTAATAATATTTTCTGAGGTACTGTGCTTTCTTTGTTATGAGATGTCCCATCTTAAAAATAGATGGTCTAATTATACATTGTATTATAAAGAAATGTCACTTACTTAACCATTGGACACTGCTGATGGAGGTTTATAAAGCAGCACATAATGGTTTTAATGGGTTCCTCCCTACATGGAAATCCATACGAAAAAACAATGCTTATGGCTTGGAACACCATTACAAAAACACAGGCAAACTGCAGGGCAGGACCCATCCTGCTTCCCTTTGAAATTAATTTGGGTGATACAAAATGATAATGAAATGTGCTGAAGTGACAGAGGATTCCTGCAGTTAGCTTGGGGAAGCCACTTGCTGCTCTGTCAGTATCCGTGGCATTTCCTTTGCTAACAGGTCAATGTTGTTTTAATCCCTGCACTATTTTGCAATCCTGGGAAAGACACGCTGTTAATAAATGATTTCCACCTGGGCTGGTGGCTTATGGGTCAGTGCTCATACTATCACTCTATCACCGGTAGGTTTGTTTGCCTGTTTTAGCCACCTGCTGTTAGTGGCTTGGAGTGCTGAAGGGAGAGCACATTCAGTCTTTGTGGGCAGGCAGTGGTTCCCATCTCTCATTAGCAGTCTCTAGCAGCCTTTGAATTACAAACATTGACAGTCCCTGGTGTGAGTCTCTGTAATTACTCCATTACCGAGTCCGGTCTGACAGCTGCAGAACGCCTACTCCACCCAAGTGCAAAACAGGGAACATCATAAGACAACTGTTTGTTTCCACCAGCTTTGAATTGGTGTCTTGGCTGAGTGCAGGTAAAATCATCATAGTTAAATGTTCCATTTGGGCCTTTTGCCTCCTTTGGCATGGGTGCTGCATGTGTGTTCCCTTCACACACACACAGGCCTGCCCACCTACACAGATTGAAAGCTCTGTCCTTGAGATACTTTTACAGTCACTGTTATCAGCAGAGCTGGTAGCTTTACCTAAAGTCAAGGGTGCCTGACACTTTCCAGTGCAAGATGATGTTTTCAGCTGTTTATCATGGCTCAGTTCCAACCACTGGAACTGCAATCTTTCTGCCTCCGGAGTTCAGTGAAAAATCTAGCATGTGATCACATAATTAAGGAGTTCATCAAAATGCATGTGTGTGGGGAGTCCAAATTAAGCTGCACAGATAACCTTAATCATGTCATTTCATCATTTGCAAATACTTGATGTTGTAATCTCTGTAACTTTCTCTTAGTTTTCTGTGCGCTAGTAGCCATTTAGTTGGTAGTAGTGCCTGGGGCCAATTAAGGTGCAATCTACTTGTGCTAGGAGCTGTACAAACCTATAGTGAAAGCCATTTCCCAAGAACTTGTAGTCTAATGTAGCCTTACATTATGAGGATGAGTTCATGAAAGGGATTGAGCTGAATGAGTACAGTGAGATATAGGGGGCCTGAGCACTTAAGGAAATATAGCACAAAACCCAATGTACAGGGCAGGACACCTCCTGCAGTACTAGATCTGCCTTCTGTGTTCAGCATATCTCCCTCCTACTTCTACTGTAAAAGGCTGTCTGTTCCAAGATCAGCCTGCGAAGGGGTTAAAGAAAAAAAAAGTTTTGTTACAAGAAAAAAAGAACCCCACATAGAAACTAAGAATAAACACAAGCTACCAGCTATCAGTGATCTTTAAATAAAATGCAGGATTTAAAAAAAGTTGTTTATTTCAAGCACAACTTCAAGGAACTTAGAAAACCTTTGATCTCCAAAGAGTTTCTACAGTGCAAATTTAAGTGTCAAATATGTTCAGATTACATTTTGTTGGATGTGGGTCTTAATATACTTAGAAACTCAATGCCTGTTTAATCCATAATCAAGCAGGTAGCTTGATTTTATATAATTAATTATGATAGATGGCAGAACTAATTCTTTTGCTGTGAATAAATCTATGTAGAACACATGAATAAAGGAGGTGTTACTTTCAAAACACACTGAACTGATGAGGTATTACAAATAAAAGCCTTTTTATATGGCCCTACAAACTCTGCTTGGCAGACCTTCTTACCTGTGGGAAACAATTTCAAGGGTTCTGCTTCTATGTAGCATTGCATGACAAATGTTGGCCTCCACAAGAGGTGCAGTTGTTTAGCACCTCCTGGGCTCAATCCCTTTTATTTACCAGGTTATATTAATTATCATTGGACAATAGGTTTGCAGCAGGACAGCATGCCTTGAGAAGAGTGGAAAAAGGAAGTGAGGGAGTGCATTGCCTTTCACCCTCTTCCTGCCTACAGCACACTCAGTAACATCCCTGCACTCCTTAAGGCTTCTACTTCCATCTTGACCCGATAACTTGCAAACGATCCTGTTTCATCAATCTGTGCTCTATGACCATGCCTTCCAATTGTCAGTAGTGTCAGATTTGTCAGCAGCTTTCTGGGACCTTGTGGCTCTGGTGACTCTCTCCCTGTGCTCTCAGTTTATCTGAGCCTTTGAGATCTTTTGGGGGATCTCAAAATACCTTACAAGCTGCTAGTTGCAACAACCTGATGATAGATCTATTTCTATGCCTCTTACACATAGGGAAACTAGGCCTCAGAGAGAAAAGCAGGCTAAGTTTCAGGACCCAGCATCTTATGGAGGTTCAGCACTTTTGTAATATGTGGCTTGAATAGACCCAGAGATGCAAAGTCAACAGTGAGGCAGGAAATAGAATCTGTCTCTCATATTACGTCTTTTGCTCTTTGTATAACAGATGCAAAGCACAGGCATGGGGTAGAGAGGGGCAGATAACTTCATTTATTAAGCATATATGTGACATATGAGGCCTATGTTAAAACCCAGAGTATAACTACAAGGGTTTGAGCCCTGAGCACCTTGTGCCCTGGGTGCTGCTGAGAGCTGGAGAGTAGGGAATGCTTAGCATGAGAAGAGGGGCAGGGAGGGCAGGAGTCTTACCTGCTCAGGACACTCAAAGAACCCAGCTGTTCCTGCTTCAGCACAGTCTACCTACCTCAACTGTTGCTGCTACGGCAGCAGTGCGGGGTCCCTGCATCCAGCCTGGAACTGCTGCTGTTACCAGGGCATGGACTTTCCAGGGAGTTGCCATTCTGGCATGAAGTTGGGGCCAAGAATTGATGCCCTGCTTGCCCACCCCTTGTTATGCTACTGATGTAGCCCTTTTTAAGCAAGGTTCTGATGGCTTCTGGGGCACAGAAGAAAGTGATGACCAGTAGAGGGCTCACACACTATTTAAAAAAAATTGTGTCCAGTTCCTATGCACGACCTCTTCTTTCTCCAAGTGTCTTGTTCTAACCATTGACAACAGCGTCTCCACTAAGTGGCTGCTTTATGGGTTTTAGCCCTGAGGACACAAACCTAAGAATAGGTAGTTGTGGGGAGAGGGAAAAGTACTGAAAACATTTTAGATTCAATAGATCTTTTTTCCTTTCTTTCATTTCAGCATATAGATTATTTTCTTTAGATTGCTTCAGGGATATTTCTTGGGTTGGTTAATTAAAGCTGAAAGACTTGTTTTCCAAGTGCTAAGGCACTAGACTTGTCTCGTCCTTAATGAATGCAGAGCTAGCTCTATATAATACAGTTTTATAAAAAGAGCTGGTTGAATGTGCGTGGGCATCTTTACATCAGAAGCACAGACTTCATGGTGGCACAAATAGAAGGAAAGAGAAAAGGGAAACTGGGGATAGCAACTTGACAGGGACCCAGTCAATCTCTGACAATCACTTCAGTAGAGGATGCAACAGAGTTTCCACTGCCATGGCAGCAGAACAATTGTGGTGTTAATACAGAACTAACTCCTTAGCAGCCAAGGCTCCATCTGCGGTCTGCTCTGTTGTGTGTAGCGGATTACTGATGATAACTAGACAAGCCTTGAGGCAGGTCACAGGGTGCATCTCACTCTGGGCCCCATGTGACCTGGGGCCCACACATTGGAACAAAACCCGAGCATCTGTATTTTAGACTCTGGGGAGAGCCACATGTGTCGTACATGTGCAAGTGCCTTCCGGACAGGGGTGTTGTGTCTAGCTGGGTTCCTTAGTGAGATAAATATTCACAGTGGCATGTGCGTCATTGTATTTCAGGAGCTATCGTGTGACACCTGGGTTCCGAATGTGTGATAACAGAACTATGTAATCAGTTGAGCGGGGAAGGTCATCGTGTCTTATTTTCCATCAGGTTAGATACTTCCCATGTCCCAAGGCCCATATGCTAGTTCCCTTCCTCTTCCTGTCCCAAGTCCAATGAGGTATCCAGATTTTCTGAGGTCTTTTCCCTTTGCTCCAACACCTTTTCTTTTTCTCTCTTTCCTTCCAACTCAGCAGAAACATGCTGTACCTTATCCCGCGGCTCATACTTCCCACTACCTAACAGCCCTTTGAGTGACCCCTCAGCAGGTCATCCTCTCTCCTCCCCCAAACTTTTCCTGATTTTTATTTCCTTTGTCCCAGTCTCTACAAGTCCCTCTTCCTCAGGAGGTAATCCAGGAGAGTTTGGGGTCTGACACATACTCTGTTGAACTTTAGCTCCCTTACTCAGAGCTCTACTGTTCCTTGGATTTCCTGGGGCAGAGGTGCCCCAAGATACCTTATTCCCTCTACTCTGGAGATCTGGAACTCATGAAATTTGAGGACAGCAGCCAAAAAAGCAAAACCATCTGACTGTGCTGTGAAACCCTGAGATGGATTTCAGCGCTTATAGGGAACCATGAAAGAACACTTTTCAAGATACACCCCACCCCTCCCAGTTCTCAAATGTAAATCTCTTGGGTTCAGTTCAGATGAGAATCTGAGCTGAGCTTTAGGCCACTTCATGTTCCCCAAACTGTTTGCCCCAGAAAGCCTTCTTGTGATGGAGCCTTCTGGGAGGTAAAGAGGATTTTTTTTTGACAGTCACAACTTCAACCCACCCACATGAGGTATTGCTGGTCTAAAGAATCACGTCCTACATGTAAAAAAAGGTGCAGCTAAAAAAGATGCCTGTTCAGAATTGCCCACATGACTCCTTCACACATTACCTTCTGCATTTAGCCCTTGCTAAGAGTCATGAACTCTTAGCTTTCTGAACTGTGAACTCGTACAAATCATAAATATAAAGCCTTTGCAGTTAAGATCTGTGCAGAGAGTACCTGCTTTTACAGAGCACCACCTGAAAGATAAGCAGGCATACAAAAGCTGTAAGAATAATTTTTTAGCTATGATAGGGGAAGGAGGAGACCCAATGCAAATACTAGTTATGATATTTTAAGCCAAAAAAGCTTTAAAAAGGTAGTATAGGGGAGTATTTCTTTTGACAATTACTGTCCACATTCCACATTTCCCTTACCTCCTATTTCTACCTAGTAGGTTTATCTGGCTACACAATAATGAAATGGAGAAGAAAGATGCCCCAAGTTGACAGTAAGATTTACCTTATAAGTTGTACATTCTCAGAGGAGAGCAAGAAGCATTTCCTCCAACATCTACCCAGCACAAGGAGCAGGGGTGATAGCAATTCCTGCCCTCCCTTCATGTTTTTCCCTTCCCTCAAAAGAGGTAGAGAGGAGCTGGGGTGATGGCATTGCTCATCTCTCCATATGACCTGGGCACAATACCTCCATGATCTTCTCTGGGGATGGTGCAACTTCTTATTGCCCCAACATAGGACAGTGCCTCACAGTCAGAGAAGAGTCTCTGACAGAACACTTAGAACTCCTCAATCACAGACCTCTGAGCTCTTTGCAAGGGGACCAGATAATACTATCTCTATTTTTCAGGTGGGAAAACAGAAATGCAAGGATGCCCAAAGTCACAACACAAGAGGGTGACACAACTGGGAATAGAACCCAGGTCTCCTTGTCCCGTATCCGATCCAGTGGACCATCCTGCCTCCTGGGACATTGGATTTTATCTTTGTTGTCTAGTATTCATATTTTGAGAGGTCCAAGAGATCCCGAGCTGGATCATGGTACCAGGGGCTAGGTGCTGGACAGACTAATAGGATGTCATCATCAGTTTCTGCCTTGAAGAGCTTAACATTTATGTAAGAAGAGGCAAGAAGCGGGTGTAAAAGACAGAGGGGAAAGAATGAGGATAACAGTGATAAGATCTCGTGGTTACCCTGCCTAGGTGTGACAATCTCTCTAGACTGGGCCACATGTTATTGCAACTGGTAGGTGTAACCACCATTTTCACTTAAAATGGTAAAAACCAGCAACTGGTAGGTGTAACCACCATTTTCACTTAAAATGGTAAAAACCAGTTAGGCTCTGTTATGAGGTGATAAAAGTCACAAGATGAAGACAAAGGAATAAATCAGTCCACTCAGGAATTTAAACAACCTGGGTGATGGCCTTCACTGGGTACTGTTTGAGCAGAGATGTTTGCCACTGGAGAAGAGACAAAGAGAAGCAGGAGAGAAACAAAAGGAGAAGTGAAATGCAGCCTGACCAAACAGGCAGTGGCACAGTGGTTCTCAATGTTTTCAGATTCAAGGCACCCCTTTTTTGAATTTAACGGCACCCCATTTGAGAGCCAGTGTTGTGCAGCCTCAGCTTACTTTAGGGGTTTTCAACTGGGATGCTGCCATGCCCACCAAGTGAAACTGCTCCACACAGGCTGCAGAGCCAGATCAGGAAGCAGCTGCCTGCCTTAGGTTATCCAATTAAACTTAAAGTAGGCATGAGCACCCACTCTTGCTGCAGCCCTTCACAGTCTGACCTTGCATGCTCTTCCTAGAAATAGAGGTGCACAGGGCAGTTCTGCCTGGCTGTGGCAGCCATGGCAGTATCACCCCTGAAAAGCTCTCCTAGGACCCCATTCCAGTAATACAGTTGTCTCAATGAAGTTTAGAAACCCTTTGCAGACCTGGGCTTAGTGCTGTGAGCAAGGAAACGGTCTCTGGTTTGTTTCATTTTTCCTGAGCCTGGCAAGAGATTTAGATATATAGAGAAAGAAAAAGCCAAGTCCCAGAAATGGTCTGGAGGAAAAGGCAGTAAGATTTGGACATAACAACAGGGTTCAGGCTGAGAGAGGAACGAGACAGTTAACCCCCAGGCTTCAGGCCCAGGTGACAGGGAGAATGGTGGTGGTGTCAACAGTGAGAGGGGAAGAGTTGTGGAGTCAGGAGACTTTGAGAATGAAGACAAGGAATTGGGCGTTAGCTGTTTTTTAACTCAGTTGTGAGACATCCAGGAGAGAGAGGCTGAGATGTCAGATGAACAGAGATACAGGACTGAATGGAAAGAGAGAATCAGGGCTGGAAAGAGAGATCTGTGAGTCACTGGCACCCCAAGATAGTGGAAGCCAGGATAAATAGATAGATTGGCCAGAGATAGGGAGGCCATCATAGAGGACATTCCGGTTTTCTGCTACTCTGTCCTCTACTGATACAAAACCAGGTGCCTTTATGTCCTCTACTTTTCTCTTGAAAACAAAAATAGAGGACATAAAAACATCTGATTTCATATCAATAGAGGACAACTGGACTGTCTCCTATGATGGCCACCTTATCCAGAGAGAAGGTGAGGCAGTGGTGGGGGATGAGGGAACCAACAGACAATGACACAGAGGCTGAAGTGTTTGAGGATGAAGGAGGGGTCTGTGAAGAGAGGAACAGTGAGATTCAAGCTCAAAGAGAAGAGAATGAGAATGAGTCAAGGGGGTTGAAGGTGACATCTCCATGGAGGGTGAGGGAGGAGTCAGATGGAGTGCTGATTAAAGAAGGAGTGGAAAGAGGGAAGAGGTAGGTAGATAGATGTCCATTATTCATCCACAAAGGAACATTCTTTGCGGTTCTAGCCCATGGGGGATCCCCATGGGTTTGGAGATTTGGCAGCAGGGGAGTGGTAATTAATGCTACCACCTAGCAAATTTTCAGACCTGGAGGGAGCTTTGCAAGCTAGATAACATGGCTCCCCAGGCCAGATCTGGCCAGCAGATGCCAGGGATTGAACACCTCTGGGTTGAAGCTGTAGTGCACAAAATGATCAGAGGACTCCACAGGTTCACAGGGCTGGAAATCACTGTGGAATTAGGACAGAGGTGCAAAAGCCTTGAGTAACAAATCCAGAGTGGGAGATGCTAGAAGCTTTCTCAGCTCATGGAAGATGCCATGAGCCCATTAAAGACCATGTCCCATGAGTTCCCTCCTTGAAACACAGCATTCTGCCTTTGGTGACAGTGTATTCCAATTCCATAGACCCTATAACAAGGTACTGAAAATATAGGATTATTGGAATTGCAGAGCTCACTAGACCCCACGAATAGTTGGCCACGGGGGCTTCAGAAAGTTCTAAGTTTCCAAATTCTAGGTGAGAACTCCTCAAGAGCTGGCTTTAGTCTGGATACAAAAAAACAGTAAGACAGTTCCTCCTCCTAGTTGGGCAAAATTCATCCCCTGAGAAACCACACTGAAATCAGTCTGGAGAGCAGGTCTGCATTAATCTGGAGGTGAATATGGCTCTACAAATAAGAAGTATTAATATTGTCTGATGCATAGCAACTTCTGTCAACACCTCTGGGGTCTCTATGGGCTATTAAACTGATTTTGCAGGGCATCTATAAATCCAGTGTAATTATTTCCATTTTGCAGACATGAAACCTGAGGCAGAGCAAAGACAAGCAGTCTATATGGCCACCCAAAAAGTCTGTGTCAGAGCGACATGCAAACTGCTGATTCCCTGCCCCTGCAGCTATAATTTAAGTAGGACACCTCCTGGCCCTTACCCTACCATTTACTAATTTGTCAGTCTATAGGTTTTTCCATCAGGAATGACCACCCTGACACCAAATGAGTTGTGCAACATCACACAGCTCACTACCAGATACTCTATACACATACGTTGCAATAAGCCTGTTTTGTATGTTATTTTAAGAACACGTTCCTGTAGTCACTTCCAAGTATCTTGATGGCTGCTATCTCATAAAAAACAAAATTACAAGTGTATGTCAAGGAGGGTCTGCATTCCTTTTTTCCTCTACTTTTCCCCCTTGTACTTATCTGAACTTAATTAACTCCACCTGCTGGCCTATTTCTGCAATCCACCAATCAAAGGAAATTATTATATGACTCACCCTAGTAACATCCCTATAGTTGCTGGTATGAGTAGAGCATACTATGAGAGGCCCTAACCAATCACAGTCTCATAGAAACACATAAAAAGGTACCATAGCAACACAGACAACAGTATGGCAACAACATCTGCCACACAAAATCAAAATTAGAAATTTCTCTGAAACAATACATCCCCCAGTTCAATATTTTTTTAGTTGTAAAAAGTGAGAAAATAACTATGAAAAATATTGTCTCAGACTTGCATAATACCCTTCAGCCTGAAAGAACCCCAAAAGGCTTTTTAAATTGTTTGTATAGCAATCTCTTTTTGCATACCACTGACCTGCACCCAGTCCTGAGGTGGGACATGGTAGTTGTTTTAGCCATCGATAGCAAAGTTCAGAACAAGAGCATTTATCGAGTGGCATTGATCGTTCTGTTGAATTCAGCAGAAGTTTAATCAAGCCTGGAATGCCCTGGAACCTTACTGGTAATAAAAATAAAGTTGAAAGGTCCACCTAAGTAGCAAATGGGATATAAGGGAGAGATGTTGGCAGCATCACATCTGACTGCTTTGCCTCCCAAGCCCAAATGACCAGGTACCAATTTACAGTACAGACAGCTAGGAGTAGCCTTGGCACAAGTCCAGAGCAGAGCCTGAATGCATGTCTTCACACAGCAAGACACTTCAGCTGCTCCCATGTCCCTACCTTACTGAAATGCAAAAGAATTCAGTAATACGGAATGGCAGGAAGCAATACAACCTTGGGCCCTTGAACTCTATGACAAAGCTACCATTGGTCTTAAGGAGGTGAGGAGTTTGCCAACAATGCCAGCTGAAACTATAGGGAAAAGAAAGTTAGCCACAATATAATTACTCAAAGTGGAAGTTCTTTGGGGAAAACACTCTTACTTCTCAGTAAAAGTGCTAGGGGATCTTTAATAATGATAGATGGTCAAGAACTAAGGAATATCTCATGGGAATTAGGCATCCCAGCAGCACAGTGATCCTTGCACAATAATTCAGTTCAGACTCAAACAGGAAACTGCCATCTAATGGCAACTAGCAACTCCATAGTGAATTGTGGTGGCAATTCACTTTGCCCTATAGCAGGGGTAGGCAATGTTTTTTGGCCGGAGTGTTGAAAAAAACACAATGTCTACCTTGGAAGGTGCCGGAGTGCCAACATGTTGGAGCCCGAAACAGCTGTTTGCAGCCTCCTCTGCAGCCAGCCCACGGAGCCCAGTCTGCTTGCAGCAGGGCTTGCAGCCTCCCAGCTGCCTGCTGGGAGCAGCCTGGACTCTGTGGCTGGCAGCAGCTGCTTAGAGCCCGGGCTGGCGGTGATGTGCCGAGCAAAATGGCCTTGTGTGCCATGCTTGGCACACATGCTGGGGGTTTCTGACCCCTGCCCTATAGGATAGGAACAGAATTTACATATAAACCAGTATAAGTGATTCAACCAGTTCAAATCTGTAACACAACAGAAGTTCAGTGCACATAAACCGCTTTCAAAATGGCCAAAACTGGTTTAAGATAAATGTGAATGGATGTAGTATCAGACTTAACTGATTTAGGTTAAATCAGTTTATTGAATTTCTGTCCCAGATTCCCTCCAGATTCAAGTTAACTCATAGTCTCTCCAGCATCCACGGATGTTTTGCACCTCTCCCCAAATCCTCCTTCACAGGGACAGGGTGGGTGGGCTAGCCTTGGTCCAGGCTGTCTGCTCCAGCCAAGCAGGGAGGCATGCTCTAACACCCCCCAGCTTCTGGCCTGGCAGGCATGGGCTGCATTACTGGAATCAAAAGTGAATGTCTGTTCACTTGCTTATTGGTTCAATCTATGCAGCTTAAACTAACCTGTGACGACTGAATCAATTCAGCCTTGGGCTTTTTGACTGCCAGTACTTAGCCCTAATATCTATTTTAAAATGTCTTCCCCAAGCGTACTGTATACATTTCTTTTCCAACTGAAATTGTCTTGTGGTTTGTTTGGGGGAAGCTTCAGGTCAATTGGAAGAAGCACTTTGAGAGACTGGAGGCATAGTATTTTTTTGGTGAGGAATATGCCCCCACAGGTAGTTGGGTATTGTTGTGTTTGATAGAGTCCGGTGTGCAGTTTGTGGGGGTACTGGAGATAGTTGGCAGGTTTTGAGCTGTACACCATTATTTTGGAATTTTAAAGTGTGTTCTTTTGTGTGTGTGCTGTACACACATATAGGCGTGTGTCCACATGTGTTACCTTATTTCAAGTAAACAAGTTGGTTTAAAATGCCAGGTTTGGGGGGGGGGGGGTTCAAGTGTAGCAGGTATATTTCTGTGCAAAATGCAGGTTTTATTCACTGGTAAATTTTGAAGTTGTCAGAATTCTGTCAGGAGTTGTTCAAATCTGTAAATCGCGAAGTTCACCCCTATTCTAAAAATTCAACCAGCTGAGTTATTTGGGTGCAAAAAGTTTGCAGACTTACTAGTGAGGATGGCTTAGCTTTCAATTTATTCTTCATAGTTGATTTCAATACTTGCATTTCACTCACATGATCAGGGGGCAGCAGGGCAGGCCCTACAAGGAGAGGCTACGGGACCTGAACCTGTTCAGCCTTCACAAGAGAAGGCTGAGGGGGGACCTGGTGGTTGTCTATAAACTTACCAAGGGGGACCAGCAAGCTATGGGAGAGTCCCTGTTCCCCCAAGCACTACCAGGAGTAACAAGGAATAACAGCCATAAGTTGACTGAGAGTAGATTCAGGCTAGACATCAGGAGGCACTACTTCACAGTCAGGGCGGCTAGGATCTGAACCAACTTCCAAGGGAAGCAGTGCTCACTCCTGCCCTGGGGGTCTTCAAAAGGAGGCTAGATAAATCACCTAGCTGGGGTTGTTTGACCCCAGCATCCTTTCCTGCCATGGCAGGGGGGCGAACTTGATGATCTGCTCAGGTCCCTTCCAACCTCACCAGCTATGGAACTATGAAACTGAATGCTATTGACTTCCTATGCGAGAGGGAAGGATTTTCTGTGGGCAATATCTTTTATTGGATCAACTGCAGCATGGTTGGGATAAAGCTGGACAAGTTTTTGAATGCAAGGCATTCTTCCTCAGGTCTAATTTTATACCAACCATGCAGTTGGGATCCTTGTCTCTCTTATGGTTCCTGAACTATCACAGCTACAACATCACTCCAACACTACCTAAACATTGACTTTCTAGCACATCTGTGATTACACAAAATGTAGTATCTGTATGAAACAAAATATAATTACCTTTGGTTGGTTTTCTGCTTATCTAGGTATTTATGGCATGGTTATCATACTTATATCAAAGTTTTCACAAATGAATGTCTTAAAATAACTTCTAATAGCCTAATACAAATAATGGCTTCTGCTTCCTAGCACCTTTTATCAAAGTACTTTACAAAGTGAGGCCCTGACTCAGCACTGTGGCTTTCTTACATGTTTATCTCAGTGTGAGTAGTCCCTTTATCATCAGTAGCACATTATTCATGTGCTTATGGTAAAACATGAGAATAAATGCTCTGCTGAAACAGAGCTTTAGATATTATGATAGACATTCTCCTAAGGGAGAAACTGAGGTAAGCAACTGCCAAGATACTTGCTCAAGCTTAAACGCAAATTAGTAGCAGAGTTGGTAGCTGAACAACCCAGTTTCCCTAACTCCCGATGGCTCTGGCCAAGGTGTCCATTTACCAGTCCAGAAAGGAGGTGCTGGCTAGGGGTGGGAGGATCCTGGGTGATTATGGGGCTGTCTTCCATTCTCTTGTGCATGCACATCTCTGGGCAGAGTTATGCTTGGCAGCATCCACTAGCTCATTAGCAGGGGTCTTGGTTTTCCCTGAAAAAAACATCACAAATTCTCTGATGAAAAAAATTGCAAATTTTCTGATAAAAACTCCAAATCTGCAATTAAACTGAAACACCATTATATATATGGGTATCAATTGAATACAATGTTTTACTAATATATTTACAATCTTAAAGCAATTTGGAAGCCTACCAGTGCCTCAATCACTATAGTAAAATAAATTCTAAGTACTTATAAATTTTGTATTTGATTTTGGGATTTTTATCATGGAAAATCAGAGCTCCCCCTGCTCCCTTAGCTTATCAAGATGTAGGTCCAGGCCCCTCACTCTCAAGCCACATCCCCCAAGCCCTGATTGTGCCCCTCACTCCCCACTTACAGCCCCCTGGGCCCTACTGGTGCCTTTCATTCCCCACCCACAGCCCCAACAGCCCTGCTGGTGTCCCTCCCCCCCCCCCCCCCCCCAGCCCTGCTGGAGCAGGGCCCCAGCTTCCAGGGCTATGGGGCCAGGGACCCAGGCCTGCAGCTCCCTGCCCCCTGCAGCAGTGCCCGAGTCCCAGCTGCTACCCTTGGGAGGCAGCTGCTGCAGAGTAGTGGAGTGCAGAGCCTGGCTCCCTCTCCCTCGTGGGCAGCATGGCTGGAATGAAGCCCACAGTGGGGGAGAGGGCGGACTGCCTACTATGGGCTCAGGCAGGGGGGGGGACCAGCTCCCTGCCACTGCGTGTGCTCCTGGGGGTCTGTACCCCCCAGATCTGTGTGTGGGCAGGAGCAGGTGTGGGCTGCCTGCAGTGGGCTTGGGCTCCCAGGCCTGGTGCACTCCCCTGTGGCCTCTGTGGCCCTGCGAGCATGGCAGGGCAGAGCAGGGCCAGGAGGGAAGCTTATTGCAGTCACTGTAATCCCCGTGCTGCTCTGGCAATGTGCCACCTGCTTGCCCTGGAGTAGTGGGGGCAGCGGTGTGGGGTTGTGCCCCTCACTGCTCTAGGGCAGGCAGGGGGCACATCACCAGGGTAGCACAGAGCTCACAACAGCCACAACAAGCTTCCCTGCCTGGCCCCACTCTGTCCTTCTACACCTGTTTCCACCCACCAGACCATGGCCTTGGGGAACGGCAGCAGGGGGGGGAGCCCAAGCCTGCAATGGGCAGCCCACACCCACACCCCCCCTGCCTGTGCACAGATCCAGACCATATGTGCCCCTGCAACTCTGCCAGCCTGCAGAGAGCTCTTTGCAAAAGAGTAAAATCCATGTGTTTCTCTGTTAAAATGAAAAATCCGCATTTTTCTCCAGTAAAAGGGAAAATCTATGTTTTTTTTCTGTTTTCCCATGGGAAATGGAAAACCTGCATCCCTGCTCATTAGATACATTCAAGGGGCTGCGGACAGCAGCCTGAGTTCTCTGGTCAGTGCCTTTCCTTGACACCCTAATGACCAACCTTCAACCTGCACTTGTGTTCCTGCCTTGTCCCATGGGATTTGCTGCTATGCATTTAGTGGCTTCCCTTTAGCCATTGAAGGAGGGCTTGTAGTTCTTGGTAGGCCTAGGCATACCATGAATGTATAAAAAATAGGCCTGGCTACCATCCTCCTCCCCTACTCGCCAGATCGCACTATCACTTAACAAAACCCTTGTGACAACAACTTTGTTTTAGCCAGCTGAAACAAAGGTTGTACATTTTCTGCTCTTCTGCTCCAAACCTTTCTGCAATTTGCCCATTGTCACTATTTGAAGGGAATGCCTCCTAAATCACCAAGCTGTGCTTGTTTCTAATAAAGGAGCACACTGGAATATAGCACCCAGCAGCAAAGTAAAAATGCCTGAGAATCATGCTAGAGCGCTCGGCATCTAGAATTTGTGGCAAGGAAGGAGGAGGTGGAGGAAGGCAGAAACCTACTGGCTCAGCAACCATCCCCACCTCCACCAAAACAGCAGCTGCTTCTGGTGCTAGCTGATGCTGAAGATCTGCTGTAATGAAAGTGAGGTTATGTAAATTTCTTCACCATAAATAAAATGTTATGTAGCACAGTGTGCCTGGGGGGGTCTCCCCCACTCCCATTAACAAGTAGAGTAGTTTTTTAAAAATGTTAGAGCTTACAACTTTCCTGTAGGCACAAAATCTCTAGAGGCACAGTTTGCTCCTGGTGCCTTGTGTTCTTTTATTCTGACAGTTAAGTAATGTTATTTTTTATCTTCCTTTTTTTTCCTGGTCTCAGATCAGTGGTCCGTTCTGATGAATAATGCAGTGTCTGCCTGGGCAGTTGTTTTCAATATGATCTTACATGATGTTTTGTGCAGTAGGAGGATAATGTGAAACCTCCCTTGCACATTCTCTAAGGTACTTTTGAAGTCTTCAGTGAGCGCACGCACTGTGTGAGAAACATCTGTGGCAATGTTTTCCTGCTTTTGGGAATGTAACCCTTTCATGGCAATTCAGTTTCATTGCAATGACAAAGTGCATGGAGGTAAATTTTCCAAGTCTGTGCCTGAGAGGCCCAATTCAGAAAAATGCACGCGAGTAAAGGAAGCACACAGACAGTGGAATTGAAGCATATGTTTGGGGGGAAATTAGTGCTAAAGTGCATTCCTCAATCCGTACTGGAGAGAGCACAACAGAATCCCACATTTATATGAACAGATTTGGTGGTGAGCATCTAAACAGTGTTTTATATCATCTATGACCTAATGTGTGTGTCTGGGTGGAGGCTTTTCCTGCACATGGAAGTTTCTTGAGATGGAGTGTCCAGGTTCTCATGGCTCGTAAATTTGGTTCATGATGTTGCAGACTAGGGGCTCCTTTTCTCACACATGAAAATTAACTCTTTGCCACTCTAAGTAGCATGAATTTAAATCTCATGCCCAGCCCCTCCATTCCTTGACATCCCTACACTCCCATGGATTTCAAATCAGGCTGGAAACAGATGGCTGTCTACACCAGTGGTTCTCACCCTTGAAACCTTTTATGGTGGCACAAAGCCCAAACAAGCAGACATCTATGCCCCTTGTCATTGTACAGATGCCCCGAATTGTGACTGTGACAAGAGGTGGTCAAAATTTGTGCCACTTCTTTGTGGCAAAAATCTGTTTTCTTTATGGTGGGAAAGTGTGGGCAATTCAGACCTGCCTGTGCTCTCCAGCTATCTGGAGCAGTTCCTCTCAGGGCTTCAGGGGCCTGATCCTTAATGCCCCAGGATTTCCCTTGAAGGACTGGGCCCCTGAAGCCCCAGGAGAACCTGCCTCAGTTTCCTTGCTTGCAAAGGTGCACCTTGGGAATCCCTTGGCAGGGGTTTCCCCAGACATCTGTATTGTGTTGCTGTGACCCATCTCAGGACAACAGGTGATGTCTGTACCACCCAATGAAGTAGATTGACTCTGCCAGGACACCTCCTGGTACAGCTGATCCTGCTCCAAAGGCAATGTCTGTTTATAGTCTTCAGAGATCCATAGAATTATCATTTGGTTCTTGTTCCTGCTGCTGGCAAAGAAAACGTGCTAAGGACAAAATCAATCAAAAAGCATTTGCCACCTACAAATCTGCATAAAAAAGAAACAATTTTCTCCTTGTGCCCATGTTGTTGGTCTTTGAGAATGCCTTGAGCTTACTAAAGCAATGCAAGGCCACCTTATTCTGTTTTATGTAAGGATAACACAAAAAGATGACAACTCTCCTCAGTCCCATTATAGTGAAACAGAGTTTCATAGTTTTCATATTTTCATAGCAGCTAGGATCAGGAGGGACCTGAACAGATCATCTAGCCTGACCCCCTGCCACAGGCAGGAATGAATGCTGGGTTCACAAGACCCCAGACAGGTGATCATCCAACCTCCACTTGAATTTGCCCAAGGTAGGGGCGAGGACCACTTCCCTGGGAAGTTGGTTCCAGATTTTGGCCACCCTAACTGTAAAATATTGCCTCCTGATCTCCAACCTAAACCTGTTCTCCATCAGCTTATTACCATTGTTCCTGGTCACCCCAGGTGGTGCTGGGGAGAAAATGGCTCTGCCTATTTGCTGTTGATCCCCCCTGATGAGCTTGTAGGCAGCCACCAGGGCCCCCCTCAGCCTCCTCTTGCTGAGGCTGAACAGGTTCAGGTCCTTCAGTCTCTCCTCATAGGGCCTGTCCTGCTGCCCTCTCACCAAGTGGGTGGCCCTCCTCTGAACCCTCTCCAGGCTGGCCACATCCCTTTTGAAGTGCGGAGCCCAGTACTGGACGCAGAACTCCAACTGCGGCCTGAGCAAAGTCGCAGAGAGGGGTGCCGCTGCCCCTGCCGTGCACTGCAGCGAGGAGTCCGGGAGCCTTAGAGGCCGTCAGGCGGGTACTTGTGACGCTTGGAGTGGAATTAATTAGGTGGACACTTATCGGTTGCAAAGCAAGATTGTTTACTCACGCCGTCAAGGTGGTGAATAACGGAGGTCAGAGGTACTTGGTTAGTTACAGCTTAGAGTTCGTCAGGTCGGTCTGCATAAGTGTTCGCTGTTCGGGCAGAAATGGTCAGGCCGGCCGTCGTTGATTTACGTCTGAGATTTGGTCGAGACGGGGAACTTAGACAAGTGATTAAATTGTCTAATTACTCTGATACGTGTGATCAGAGGTCTCCAAGGTGTGTACGGAGGTCTCCGACTTCACGGAAGTGAAAACAGGTTTTGTTTGTGTAATAGCCAATTGGTTTTCGCCACGTCATAAATTTAATTAGAATCACTAATTATATAGCGGTTTTCGCTAGGGTGTTATTTTAGGGCTACTCCCTGTATTACTCTGACCAGTTATAATGATTTTTGTAAAGCAAAGAAGGTTAAGGTTTCATTTCTGTTAGTGGCGCAGGCCTGACCAAAGTCGCATAGAGGGGGAGTATCACCTCTCTGGACCGGTTTGAGATGCACCTTTGGATGCATGACAAGGTATGGCTGGCCTTGCTGATTGCGGTCTGGCATTGGCAGCTCATGTTCGTCTTGGAGTCAATAATGACTCCGAGATCCCTTTCCGCCTCTGTGGTTTCAAGAAGGGAACTCCCCAGCCTGTATGTATGCTGTGGATTCCTTCTCCCAAGGTGCAGCACCCTGCATTTGTCTACGTTGAACCCCATCCTATTCTCATCTGCCCACTTTTGTAGTCTGTCTAAATCTAGTTGCAGCCTCTCTCTCCCTTCAAGTGTGTCCACCTCGCCCCACATCTTAGTGTCATCAGCAAACGTGGACAGCGTGCTTTCCACCCCCTTGTCCAAGTCTCTGATGAAGATGTTAAACAGTGCAGGCCCGAGGACCGAGCCCTGGGGTACCCCACTGCTCACTTCTCACCAGGTTGAGTACAACCCATCCACCACTACTCTCTGGGTGCGCCCCATCAGCCAATTTTTTACCCATCCAACTGTGCAGGCATCAATGCCGCAGTCACTTAATTTATTGATGAGGATGGGGTGAGAGACAGTGTCAAAGGCCTTCTTAAAGTCTAGAAAGACTACGTCCACAGCGACACCATCATCCAAGGATTTAGTTACTTGGTTGTAAAAGGCAATCAGGTTGGTCTGGCAGGACCTGCCTTTGGTGAAGCCATGCTGATTGCCCCTGACCATGATCTCCCCTGCAGGCCCCCCCACAGATATGCTCCTTGATGATTCTCTCCAAGAGATTCCCAAGCACCAAGGCAAAGCTTACAGGCCTATAATTACTTGGGTCCTCCTTATGCCCCTTCTTAAAAATAGGGACCACATTAGTCAGTTTCCAATCCCCCGGCACCTGGTCAGATGACCACAAATGCTCATACAAGATTAAGATACACAAGAAAGGCAAGATTACATAGGAGCTTGTGGCTGCAGATGCCTTTGGGCACATCTGTACAAAACTGCTGCATTTTAAATGATTTTTTGCAGCTGTATTACTATGAGCTCAGTCTGTTTTGATTATTGAAGAGAAGGTTAAGAGGGGACTTGATCACAGCCTATAAGTACCTCCATGAGACTATATCTGAAACTAGAGAGCTCTTTAGTCTAGTGGTGAAGGCAATTAACCAAGGGAATAGATTTTTCCTAGCTTGGAGTATTTAAAGGCTAGATATTCCTCTAAAAGATTCTAGCTCACCTAGAAGTTACAAACTTGACACAGGAATTAATGGGTGACCATTGGGAGAAAAGAGGATCCAGGTAACTATAGGCCAGTTAGTCTTACCTCTATCCCTGGGAAAACCTTTGAAAAAATTATTAAGAACCACATTTGTGGGAGTCCAGCAGGGAAAATAATGCTGAAGGGCAACCAGCATGGATTCATAGCAGGTAGATCCTTCCTGACTAACCTTGTTTCTTTTTATGATCAGGTCACCAAATGCTTAGATGAAGGAATCGAAGTAGATGTCATTTACTTGGATTTCAAAAAGGCCTTTGATACAGTGTCTCATCCCATTCTTAAAAATAAACTAAGTGGCTGTGTCATAGATGATTACACAGTCAGGTGGGTGGCAAATTGGCTCATGGGACGCACCCAGAGAGTGGTGGTGGACAGGCTGGTATTGACCTGGAATGATGTGGGCAGTGGAGTCCCTCAAGGTTCGGTCCTTGGACCAGTGCTGTTCAATACCTTCATCAGTGACCTGGATGAGGGCATGAAGAGCACTCTGTCCAAATTTGTGGACATCACCAAATTATTGGCCAACCTAAACACACTGGGGGGCAGGGAATGGATTCAGGTGGATTTGGACAGGTTGGAAAAGTGGACAGAAAAGAATAGGATGCAGTTTAATAAAGATAAATGCAAAGTGCTGCACCTAGGGAGAAAGAATCAACAACACACTTACCGACTGGCAGGATGACTTTCTAAGCAGCACAGCAACAGAAAGGGATCTCGGAGTCATAATTGACTCCAAGATGAACATGAGTCGTCAATGTGACAAAGTGCTAGGTAAAGTTAACCGCACGCTGTCATGCATTAGCAGGTGCATCATGAACAGATCTAAGGAGGTAATCATGCATGACGAACAGGTCCAGGGAAGTGATACTTCCCCTCTATGCGGTATTGGTGAGGCTGCAGCTGGAGCACTGTGTCTAGTTTTGGGCCCCCCACTTCAAGGGGGACATGGATAACTTTGAGAGGGTCCAGAGGAGAGCCACTTGTATGGTTAAGGGCTTCAGGTAAGGTCCTATGAGGAGAGATTGAGGGACCTGGACCTCTTCAGCCTCGGCAAAAGAAGGCTGAGAGGTGATCTTGTGGCCATCTATAAATTCACTGGGGGAGGGCGAAAGCAAGAAATAGGAGATACTCTGTTTACCAGAGTGCCCCGCAGGGTACAATGGCCACAAAGTGACAGAGACCAGATTTAGATTAGACATCAGGAAGAACTTTTTTACGGTAAGGATGACCAGAATCTGGAATGGGCCCCCAAGGGAGGTGGTGCTTTCTCCTACCTTGGAGGTCTTTAAAAGGAGACTGGACAAGCACCTGGCTGGAGTCATCTGACCCTAGCGCTCTTTTCTGCCCAGGGCAGGGGGTCGGACTCGATGACCTACTGAGGTCCCTTCCAACCCTAAAAATCTATGAAATCTATGAAATCTATTAATTGTTATGCAGGAGGTCTGAGTCACAAAGGCCATTCTGGCCATAAACTCTATGCACCTATAACTGTGTATCAAAACTGAGAATCTGTCTACACTATTGGTTCTCACCTTTTTATATTCATGGCACCCCCTCCTTAGTTTGAAGGCACCCCTCACAGAATGCCAGGTCTTATTTTTCACTCACTTCTTGACTACAGAAAAATAATAGAACAGTTCTTCTGTTACAAAGCACTCAGAAAGACCGCAACAGGTCAGAATGTTTTTAACACTACAAATTCCTATTTGAAATTTCTGTCTCTTCTGCACGTGGTGAGGGTTGAGTACCCTAAACTGAAAGGGTGGATTTTTAATTTTGATGATTAAAAACCCACTATTTCAATGTAGGGGCTTCCAATACTGGTATGGTGAGGGGCCCGATCCTTTTTTTTTTTTAAATGGAGCCAGCCCACATCTCCTGTGGCTGGGGGGGGAGCTGCCAACAAGAAGAGCAGCCCCTGAGCCGCAGAGAGCCTCAGTCTTTCCTTCTGCAGCAGTGGCAGCAGCAGCCCCTGGGGACGTTGGGGTGAGCTGCTAGCAGGCGGATGCTGCCCAGGGGGTGACACCACCATGGAAGGAAGACCTGGGGCCCCATGCAGCTCAGGGCCTGCCAGCAGCTCAGCCTGACCGCAGGAGAGATGTGCAGGCTCCGTAGGGGGAGAAAAAGGATCAGGCCTCTCACTGTTGTTTTTTTCCCCCTAGCAGAGCCTACCCGCACGAGCTGCCACCAGGCCTTGCACCCCTGAGCTGTGAAGAAGGGTCTGGTCCTTCCCTCCATGGTGGTGGTGCACCCCAGGCTTGCCCAGGTCAGGTGTTACCTGCACAGGTGCTGCCCTAGCTCGCAGGCAGCACCCTCTGGATCTAAATCTTCCCTGAGCCCATGCACTGCCGCTATGGAGGCTAGGACTGGCTCCCCCAGCAGCTCAGGGATTGCACGGCCCAGTGACAGCTCACGCAGACAGGTTCTGCTAAGAAAGAAAAAAATGGCCAGGGCTCTGATCCTTTTTTTTTTTCCTGTGGAGCCTGCCTGCCTCTCCCACAGCTGGGAGTTGAGCTGTCAGTGAGCTGAGAGGCCCCTGAGCTGCAGGGAGCCCTGGACCTTCCCTCCATGGCAGTGGCACCCCTTGGGACCATGTGGGTGGGCAGCTAGTGGGCAGGTGCTGCACCAGCTTGCAGGCAGCACACAATCCAAACCCAATTGTTCCCTGAGCCTGAGCTGGAGCAGCACCCACCTGCTAGTAGCCCACCTGGACGGCCCCAGGGGGCGCCATCATCATGGAAGGAAGGACTAGGGCCCTCTGCAGCTCAGGGGCCACTCAGCCCATTGGCAGCTCACCCCCCAGCCATGGAAGACATGGGCAGGCTCCACGGAAAAAAGAAAGGATTGGGCCCCTTGCTGCTTTTGCCTTCAGCCTGCCTCTCCCACAGCAGGGGGGACAAGCTGTCAAAGGCAGTAACATTACAAATAGCTACATTGCAAACTAAACTACATGCAGATGTGGTTTAGTTTGCAACGTAGCAAACTCGTTTAAGTCCTAAAACCCCCTGCACATGTACAGTGTGACACAATTATACAGCAAAAACGGCCAATTTTCATCACATGTACAAGCGCCTTCTGGGTTTATCTTCATATTTGCACATCGAAGAGAGCTAATATTGCATAGCATCCTGTGGCACAACTGAAAGGATCTTAAGGCACCCTAAAATGCTGCAGCACGCTGTAGAATCGGTGGTCTACACGAGTGGTGCCCAGTCTTGTCACTCTGTGGGCTGCATGGACAGTGCCATAGGCTGAATCTGGCTGGTGGGCTCAGTCTGCCACAAGGGACCAGCACAGTGGGGTCCCAATCTGGCTAAGTGGGGTACAAAGTCTGACTCCAATCTGGCCACCCAGGGGCAGAGGACTGGGGATGGAATAGCCTGTCCCCAGTCTTGATATGCTGGGAAGGTGGGACAGGGACAGGAACAAGGACTAGAAGCAGCCTGGCCTGATCTGGACATGTCAGGGTTAGGCCCAGCCCTGATTCCACTGCACAGCAATGGCCCGTGTGGGGTTGCATCTAGCTGCATGGAGTTTCCACCAGTTCCCTGCTGCCAGATTTCCCAACCTGTGGGGATCCCTGTAGGCTGGATGTCATGGCTCCATGGCCTAGATCTGGCCTGTTGCCTGAGGATTAAGCACCCCTGGTCTACACAGTGCACTGCAGTGCTGCACAGAGACACCCAAGTTAATTCTTATTGAACTAGCTTGGGCACCAGAAGTAGACTCGCTATAATATCATGAACCTCCACACAAGCTAATTTACCATGCCTCTTAGTGGCTACATTGCTTCCAGTACCTGAGGTAATAACATTAACTTTTGCTTGGGTATCTATGTGCAGCACCACAGTGTACTGTGTAGATGAACCTGAAGTGGCAAGCAAAGATGGTAAAAAAAAAAAAAAAATCACCTGATGATCAGTTAACACTTGCTACTTAATCCTGAAATTTGGGAGTGGCCCTGGCACTGGCATTTCTGTGGCACTGAGCCAGTTGTGCTGTCCCCACCTACATTATTGAGGTTAGTATATCTAAGGTTCCTTCCATTGAAACAAAAACCTGTAGCTCTGGCTGGATATATTTAAACACAAAACAGTGATTTTTTAATACGTGAATTTGCCATAAACACAAGCACATCTCTACGTGTGGACCTCTATTATCTATATGTGAAACCTCTGCTTGCAAAAGGTGTCTTTCTAACAGGATTTGAAACAGAAAACCATCCTGTGCCTGCATACCAAGTAAGTGATAGCCCTTAGCAGGGAAAGTTTCTACCTCATTGCTCAAGAGCGGGCTGTGGAAAAGCTTAATCACCATGGTCTGAGTTTGGTGCACATGAGCACTCACAGATGGGCAAGGCATGTTGGAGAGAGCCTATCTCTAGACACACAAGGTCTCTGGTGTAGATATACCCTTAAAGGGGGAAGGTTTTGCATTTATTCTACTTTCCAATGCTCTGCTGTTCTAAGCCATCAAAGCAAATAATTTAAGTGACTTAATAAGGATAAATCATGTGAGAAGAAGAGGAAGACCACTGAGCATTTAAAAAGCACTTGACATCAGTAGATCTTAAAGTACTTTACAAAGGGGATCTGTGTCCTTATTCCCATTGTGCAAATAAGGAAGCTGTAGTACAAGGAGGTAAAATGATTTGTCCATTCAGTAAGATTTGATCAGTCAGATTTGATCAAAGGAAGCTACTAGGTCCCATTTCACCAAAATACTTTCATAGCAGCAGACCTACACACACACACACACATACACATACACACACACACACACACCCCTTTTGATCCTGTGTGGGAAAAATCAATTCCCTCTCTTTATCAAAACCCCACAAGGGCTCTGCTTCTGGCTATATATAGAGATACAAAGGCAGTAGCACTAGCTACCAGATTTCAAACATTAATTTGTGGCAGGTCATGGCTCTTTAATCTACAACTGTTCTGCAAGAACTTGATCTTGCAAAGTGCAGAGTCCTTGGTGCCCTTTAAATTGGAATCAGAGGCAGCTGAGGACCCTTAGCAACTCTGAGGATTTCATCCTAAGTTTCCCTCAAAGAGCCTTGTATTAAATAAATTCTCCATCTCACCCTGATAAACTGGTAAGGGGAGTTAGGAAGCAAAATTTCATTAAAAATATATAGTAAGTCACACTGACTCTTTTGGATCAAAGAAATATTGAAAACCACATTCTGCAAGTGTGGCATTTCATATTGCTTCTATGTAAAGTTCTTCAAAAAGTTCCTAAGCCTAGCCTTGACATTTAGGAAATGTTCTCTCATTATGTCTTCTCACAGAACTGTTGCCTCAGGGGATATCAGCAATATCTTGCTTGATACAGCTTTGACCTGTGAAGCAGCTATAATGATAGTAACTCTGCTTGCAAAGTTAACTTCCAGGTTTCACAGGAAAGGTCAGCTGCCATGACCATAGTAGGGAAGGTCTTGTTTGTCAGTATTTGATGACTTGACTTTGCTCCATAAATTCCTTCTAAAATTCCCCTGGTAGAAAACATCAACTCTGCTGTCTTACTATAACACAAAGCAAATACCCCATGCACTTTTTCCAAATGATTTCAATGATCATTGTTTCCTGAAAAACTATAATTGTCCTCATGTAGAGCTAAGTGAAATTTCCTCATAAATAGTAAAATTGCTGAAAAATTGAGTTTAGAAAGGACCAAAACTGCTTGTAAAATTGGGCCAAGTATGGTGACTAGCTGTGGCAGGGGGGAAAAAGGTAGAAAATGTCAATTTTTTAAAATGAAATGACTCATTTTGGAATACCAAAATGTTTTATATTGGTATTTTCTGAGTGAAGTTCTCATTTTTTCTTTTGAGGATGGTATTTTTGTTAAAAAATTAACCTAAATTTTAAAACATTTTTCAAAAAGTGAAATAAAGTGTAATAAAACATTTTATTTCAAGTTAATACAAAACCATTTTTTTCTGTTTTTGTTTGTTTGTTTCATTGAAAAATCTGAGAAAAAAGAATGTGATTTAGTTTGATCTGAACCATTTTTCCCTGATTTTTTTGATTCAACCACTACTCCAAAAATATATATATATCCTTTGCCCAGGTGATTTCTCATGTTCCAAGATGCATTGCAAGAAAAGAGTGACAGAAGATAGAAGCTCTTCCTCTTAGAGACCATGCAGAATGGTCTTTCTCCCTTTTTGTTTCCATATAGACATACAGAAGCAATGCAGAATAACACCAGCTCAGGTGATTTCATGACACAGCCACTGTTGGCACCTCTGATTTTAATCTTGGTACCTATACATGTGCATCATGTAGTTACAACGCATTGGTAGTTACCACGCTCCAGCAGACTCCAGAGTCACATGTATCTGCGTCCCCATGCTGAAAAATGGCAGCAGGGGTGCTTTAACTAAAGCTCGTTCAGTGAGGACATGGGGATGCTGATGCACTTTTTTATGAAGAGTGGTGGTGTCCACTCACAGCAGAAGGGTCTAGGCCAGGATGTGACAGAAGTTAATGCATTCAGTAGCATTACTTACATGCTTAAGTTCCTTGTTCAGTCAGGGTCTTGGACTGTAAGCTCCTTGGGGACAAGACAACACCAAACACACTGTTCTTAGCGAACAATAAAAAATAATAAGTAATTATCTTAATCCTGCCAGTGTTGAACATAAATTAAATCCTGTTTAGGGATGATGGCATTCAGCCAGCATTCTAGCTGGAACCTGTGTGTCATGTGGAATGGCACTCCAGTCTATAAACACAGTAGACCTCAGTACCCCACATCGTATCTAAAAAGTACATGGATATGGATACGAAACATGGAATTATTTCTAAACCTGATTTACAGACAACATGGGGATATGAAATTAACACAAGGAGATGCAGGCTCCTTAGAATTAATTATTCTGAGTCGGACTTACTTAAACTTTATTAATGACAAAGGCATTGCACTGGAACAATTCAGTCTTTTGGGACAACTTCTACTTCTATCAGTGGCTTAGATCCAGAATGACACAGTATTATTCTGGTGTAAACACTCTTCAAGATGCTAAGTATCTTCATCTCTCAGTTAGGACCTTGGGAGGCAAGATTTATGAGGAAAGGCTGAAAGTATTATGGTTATTTTGTCTGGAGAAGAGAAGACTGAGGGGAGATTTACCTGAAGGGCATTTACAGAGAGGATGGAGATGGGCTTTTCTCTGTGACCATAGGAGACAGGATTAGGTGCAGTGGCCTCAAGTTTCATCTGAGGAAATTTAGGTTGGAAATTAGGAGGTACTTTCTGACTATAAGGATGGTAAAGGATGGGAGCAGGCTACCTAGAGAAGACAAGATGGAAGTTTTCAAGAGCAGGTTAAACAGATACTTGGCTGAATGGCTCAGATGGTTTAGTCCAGGATGATCTCATGAAGTCTCTTCCAGTCCTTCTTTCTTATAATGATCTCATGAGGTCCCTTCCAGATCTTCTTTCTTATAATCCTTAACATCGAAGGACCCTGAAGTTTAGAGCATTCATGTCACTGGGGCTGATCCTCAGCCTCCATAACTTCCAAAGAACTATGATAGTTTAAGCCAGCTGTAAAGCCGACCCATTAACTGCAATAGGAGATGAGGACCCTCAGTAAATCATAAGACTGGTCAGTTACTTCAGTGCAAATCTTCAGTCACTCCATTCATTTCAGTGGAGTCATTCTAGATATATATCAGTGTAACAGCAGAATTTGCCCACTCAGTTTTCATTTTATGGGTCACGTTCTTCTGTCACGTATGCCAGTTTTATATGTGACACTACTTTGACTTCAATAGAGTTATGCCAGGGTAAGAAGAGAATCAGGACTTCTGGGTTAAATATGCCTTCTCAGTGCAAATGTACAATCAGTGTCTGTTTGAGGGGTATGAAAGGTGAACTTTAGAACAATCTCTGCTACAGTAGATTACAATGGGTACTATTATATGGTTAAGATAACTGTTTCCATTGTAACTCTCTTTTCTTGCCCATAAATTTCTGTCATTGCTACCTTTCATACTGAATAGTTCCATACTTCTCTCTGCCCAGAGGTTAATATTTTTGGAAAATCTGAGCATTAGCAATGGGAGAATGAAAAGTAAAACACTTTCCTCATTGTGTTAAAAAAATAATCTAACAACAAAAGATCAGAGCTACAGTAAAACATGGCTGAATTTTAAAACTTGGCAAGGACATAATCCTCCCTGAGAACTTATACTGTGCTTGAAAACAGAATTGGTTTGGATTTCATGACGATGTGACTATTCATTGTATTGCTGAATGTAATCAATAGGGCAATTCATACGCTTAAAGTTAAATTTATGCAGAGGTGCTGTGCTGAAGTGAGATCTAGAAAAGGCTCCTGAAATGATTTTCCCAGATCTCTCCATCTACGGTTTGATAATGCATATTTTCTGATTTCTACATAAAGCATAACCAAAAAAAAAAGAAAGAAAGAAAGAAAAAGAGAGACACTCCAGCACTTCCTGTATTGTACAAGAATTGGATAATGTCTGTTTAAATAGTTTAGAAGCCCTAGTTCAGGCTCCTCATCTTCTATTGCAGAAGCCATTATCACCTGTCAGAGCAGTTGCATGTGTATATACTTGGGCTTTCTATACTTTTTTGGAACTCAGCTATGTCCATATAGTTTTCCCATTAAAATATTGAGGAAGAGCAAACACAACATTTTAAAAAAAGTTAGAAGAGTATGAGTCTGATCCTTGGCCTTCCAACACACTTATGGAAGATCTTGTGAGGTGATCCCTCTAACTCTAGCTGCAGACAACCAAGAAACTTTACTAACAATTCTAATTCTTAGAAAATTATTAATTTTACAAGCAACATTGGCTGGTTAGGAATCATGAGCCTAATCACGCCCTCCATGACTTGAGTGAGGACAAAGCAAATCCCCATTTCTTAGAATACTCCCGCATGTATAGGTTACAAATACTACTGCACTTGTAGCTGGTTCTGTGACTACTTTGTTTTTCACTGTCATTTTGTTTTCACTGTGTTGAGCTTTGACATTGTTCCAGATTTGTGCCTCGATAACTGAGGGCAAAAGGTGGCCATTAAGAAGTGGGTAACTGAATGATGTTGGGGTCTTTTTTTATCTTGATCCATTTTCAGAGAATTAAGAGTTTATCCCTTCTTGAGATTTAGAGACAGGGATTTTTGGAACTGTGTCAAGCTGTGCAGTCTGAGATATCCATACAGGCTATGCTATTTCCAAAGTAAAATACCTTGGTTTAGAATTCTGTGGGCTTTAAATTCATACGTGTGTAATGTCATTGGGTTCAATAGCATAACTCCTGATTACACCAATGAAAGTGAGAATGGAATCTGGCCCTGCAACTTGGATTATTTGTTGCTTTTCTAGTGATTTCAAGTTTAAGCCTTTTGGGTAGTGTTTCTGGTAAACATTTGTTTTTATTAAGAAAGAATCTATGACCCAGAAATTTTAGACCCAGGGAATGTAGATTACCCAAGGATGGTGGACAGCTATTTTAATAATGCTCCAAACAAAAAAAACGCACAAAAATTATTCAGTTCTTAAAACTGGGTTTGATGGCCCGGTTACATGCCTCTCTAGAATCAAATCAATTCTCCTGTCCTCCTTGTTTATATAAAAAAAATGTAGATGGAGTAAGGAGGGCTTAAATAGTCCTAATCAGGCTCAGTCAAAAATGAAAAGTTTATGAGTCTTAAAACAATCCAAGAGACCCCCAACAATATGCTCACATCTTGAGCTCAGGCTGTTTGAAGTCAATGATAAGAGTCCAGTTGACTTTACTATGCTTTAGATTAATTGTCAAGGAGGAATGACACAGACAAGGTCCTAACCCTGAGAACTTCTTGCCTCCTATCTGAGTGATAATGAACCTTAGACTGGCATCAAAAACACTCAGCCTGACCTTAGTTGCAACAGTAGGAAAAGCCTCAGACCTAGATTAGCATTAACAAGAGCTTTGATTGTATCTGTCACAAGCTGCAAACAGAATTCATGAAAGCTGGATGTCACTGATTCTTTTTCTTTTATACTCCAGAGCAGGTGAACAAATGTATTTGACAATTGCTGCAGCTGTAAAATCAACATGAAGGAGAGAGCAGATAGAAATCAAGACTGGAGTTCAACTACCCACCAATATCCCTTTAAACAGTGTTAATGCCTGGAGCACTGTTCAGCTAAAATACAGGAAGATCAGACCGATGTTTTATGATTCAAGCCTGTAAAGCTGTACCCACCTGAGAACTCCTTGAACAAATCTTTGAAGTCAAAGTACCTTAAATTCCCTTGCAGGTAAAAAGAGTGGCGGGACTGACAGCACTGGCTTCATTGATAGAATAAGTTTCATTCTAGGTACATGAACTCAGGGGCAAATCTAGTGGGGGTGCAGTGGTGTAATTGCACCCCGCTTTAATTCCTGCTCCACTCAAATTTTGAAACCAACTGCCTGGAATGGGCAGCAACATTTCTAATCAGGCAGGGCTGAGAAAGTCAATTACCTTCATGGCTCATTATCACCTCCATGATTCCTGCTTATCTCTCTCTGCTCTGAAAGTGTTAACAAGTTTATCATTTTAATGGTCAAGCTATCCTTTCTTCTGCAATTTTGTTGTCTGTTAGCCATTCCTGGTAATGTCTCTCTTCTATTTCATGGCCCTGTAGACTGTTTTTAGCTCTAGCTAAAAACCTTAACTCAGGTGTAGTAATACTGGGTGCCTGCAGACATAAAAAAGCCCCAAACAAAATGGCACTTTATTTTAAACTCGGTGTGTTCCCCTGCCGAGCCCCATGCATGCCCAGAAGAGGCAGCACATTACTTCAAACTGACTCACCTGACATCTGTAAAGATTGGGCACTTTAGTGGGGCTTTTTTGGGGCTTTGATCTAATAGCTGATTAAATCAGCTTTAGCTAAAAGTGCCAAAAAGCCCTGCTGAAGTGTCTGATCTTTACAGACACTGCAGAGCCAAGTTGAAGTAATGTGCTACTTCTTCCAGTAAAGTGAGGTTTTGGGATTTTTTTAATGTTTTCAAGTAGCCATAAGCTCAGGTGTAGAAATGACTGACAGTGAAGATTTGGAGGCACTGTCAAGATGCTCAAGAACACTAGATTGCATTTTACAAATTTGAATAAGAGATGTATGTTTAACTATAATGACTACAGGACTAAAGAAACAATATCTTTTGACTATTTTGACCATTTTCTTTGCCTATTTTATTTCTTATGTGTTTAAAACTTAATATGGAATCTAGAAAATTAGTAAACATTTCCAATAATGTTATATTTGTTTTTGTTTTGATTTTAACCTGAATAATATAGTGCTAGGTCCCTAGAATATTAGTAAAACTTCTAATTTATCTTTAACTGTAGATAGATATGTCATGTTATATGTGATGAAGTACCACAGCTTCTGCACCCTCCTTTTCAAAATCCTAGATCTGCCTGTGCTTGAATTCAATCAAAAAGGGATAATAGCCTGTTGGACTGAATTGAGGTTCATAATTTGTTTATAATGCCTTAGTTATCGCAATGGGCAAGTAAGACCTTGTCCCTAGGGCTCTTCTAGGAAAGCCTACACATTCAAAGACTATTACCTTTTTATGTGTTCCAGCTAAGAGTCCTAAAAGCCACTGAAATCAATTTGAACAGTAATTTGCAGCTGACAAACTGAAATTCCAAATTGATTTTGGAAGCAGGAGAATTTGCATTCCCCTTGCCAAGGGAGTATTCTTCTTTGACTGTACAACTGGGGACTGATTCGCCATTTCAGCATTTGAAACATTTGAATAAGAGATCTGACCATAAAACCACATGTCAGAGAAGCTGATAAAACAATTTAAAGATTGTTGGAACTGTGTTTTCATAATACAGCTCTTTGAATCTACTGGGCCAAAAAGCAGCCAGATCCATCCAGCTGAGAATTCCCTGGGTGCTGGGGCATTGTCGGGTGTGGCCTGGAGCCTGCCTACAGTTCCTGTTCTTCCTCCACCTAACATTGGAGTAGGAGGGGTGTGATGGAGGCAATGTCAGAATGGCATACTAGACCCCTCTAGCTGGTGAGCAGTTCTTGGGGAATGCTGCCAGCTGGAGTAGTCTTGCTGGGATACAGAATTAATTACTCTAGAAGCACAGAGATGCCAAGTGGTAGGGCTGTGCGAGGCTTCGGACTGCGCTTCAGATCTGGAGAAGATTCAGACACTTTGGATGCAAATGCTGCATGTCCAGATTGAAGCACTGGCTTCTTTAGGCTTTCTAAAGCAGTTCAGAGCTTCCAAACCACATCAGAAAGCTTTGGAGCCACTTCAGAGATCCAGCCATAGGGTATTATGGGGAATCAATTAAATATCTATAACTTTGTTGTTTTTTGTCTGATTTGGATGAACCTTGAAGAGGTGGTAGCCTCTGCTGAATAACCGTGGAGGGGGTGTTAGCCTCTGCTGAGAGCATGAAACCTGCCAAGTTTCAAGAAGATAGGTAGAGGGGTTTGGGGGGAACTGAACCCCATATTCTTGAAAGCAAAACTCATGTCATGTGTATGTGTTACACCACAGGGGGGTGAAAACTGCAGGGGTGGTGGACCCGCTGAGGCCATGAAGCCTGCCAAGCACAGCCCTGGTGAGCACAGCCTGTCGATGGGAGGCTCTGCAGCCCCGCAGAGCTGAGCCTGGTGGTGGGAAGTGTGGGAGAGCCACTCACCAGAGCTGCACTTGAAGCCAGGGCTGTGCTCAGAGTGGCTCCTCCACTGGCTCTCCTGCCACCTTCCACTGCTGGGCTGAACTCCAGAGGGCTGGTGGAGCCACTTGGAGTGCAGCCCTGGCTCTTAGCGCAGCCCTGGCCAGTGGCTCTCCCCCATCACTGGCCAGGGCTGCACCTGGGGCCAGTGGCAGCAGCAATCTTCCCGGCACTGAGCACAGGCTGCACCCAGTGTTGGTCCCAGGCGCCAGCAGCAGCCTCCTATCATCCTGCATGCAGATCTGGGGGCCCATAGCCACGGGAGAAGTCTGGCACAGCCCTACAGTCCTCCCAGGGGTGCAGGCCCCCAGATCTGTGCATGGGATGGCAGGACGCTGCTGCTGCCAGCAAGTGACATGAGGTTTGCTTTTAGCAGTTTGAGGTGCAGTTTCCCAGAACCCCCTGTGTCTATCTCCTTGAAACTTGGCAGGCTTCATGCCCTCAGAAGGGGCTACCATCCCTGCAATTTTCATCCAAAGCAGGCAGGAAATGACAAAATTATAGGAATTTTCATGATTCCCCATTATAGCCTGTGGGCAAAACTTCAAAAAGCATCAAAACAGCAAAACCGTTTTGACAAAATGAAATGGAACAGAGCTTCAAAATGAAACGATGAAACAAAACACTGTCCCTTCAAAATGGTGAAACAGAAGTCAAAATGAAATGGTGTTGTTTTGCACAGCCCTAGTGGGAACGCAGCTGAACATAGAGAATATGGCCCTTGTTTCCTTGTACAAGGCAGATCCCTAATAGTACAAGATAGATCTCTAATAATGCAAAACGGGCCATATTAGATTCGGATTTGGCTTCACCCTGATTCAGGAACAGTGATTCGAGTCATTGATTCAGATCACTGTCCCTGACTCAATTCAGCCAAATCCAAATCTGAAGATTCAATGCTGATTCGGACATAGACACAACTTTAAATGTTTTTTCTACATACCTCAAGGTACCAGGCATGGCTCGTGAATGCTGCGATGGTAGGATGGATGGAGCGCGGAGGGGCCCCTGCATGCTCAGCGGCAAACCTGGAAGTGGACTGGAAGTACTGCTGGTCCACTTCTGGGTCTCCTGGGGAGCCTGCTGGCCCCCCCCCCCACCTCGCTAGCTCAGCAATCGGCCGTGGGGGGACCCCAGGTGTCCCCCCCCCAGGCCCAGGAGTTACCAGTCGCCAAGCCGGAGGGGTACGGGGGGGGCCCCCTGTGCGCTCCCCAAAGGACCTGGAAGTGGACCGGAAGTGCTTCTGGTCCACTTCTGGGTCTGCTGCCAAGTGCGCTGGGGACCACTCCCCCACCGCATACTCCTGTGGGATGATATATCCACCCCAGCATCACAGCATTCACAAGACAAGCTGCCTGGTACCTAGAGGTATGTAGAAAAAACATTTAAAGCTGTGTCTATGTCCGAATCGCTGAATCTTTCCGAATCGATTTGGAGGGTTCCGATTTGATTCAGAGAGATTAAAAGGTCTCCTGATTCAATTCAGATTTGGAGATTTGGCCACTGAATTGGGCTGAATCTCTGCTGAATCAAATCAGGGACCGAAGTTTTGTGCAGCCCTACTCCCTAACCCTGAATACCAAGAGATCTGTTCGTGCACTGTGCAGCTCCAGTTTCAGTAGGCCCACCTCTATGATCTGTTACCAGATACCACCCAAACAAACAACTTCTTCCCCTCAGCATAAATGTTGGGAAACCTGGACTAAGCCACAATGTCAGGACTCCCAGAAGGGAACAAGCAAGGTGACAAGTGAATAGAGAGTCACTTTTAAACACATGATAAAATCAAGCCAGTAGCACTCCTAAGACTAGAAGCCAAATCCGGGTCACTTGGGTTAAGATTTAAGACACCTGGTTCTGTTACTGTCTGTATTCAATGTGTCTGTCCATGCCTCACTTTTCTAATCCTTACAATGAAGATAACAACATTTTCCTAAAGTACTTTTGGGCTCTATAAAAGAAAAACTCTAAGCAAGAGTTCAATGTTATTATAGGGCTATGTTCATGTTCTTCTAGTAGTCTTCTACATTCAGAATTAGTTTTTATCAGCATTTATTCCCCTGTAATCAATACTTCATATCTTCACTCTTGTGGAAATAATTTGCTTTGGACAGAAGAACCTGATTGCTCATTGCTCAAATTGCAGTATTTTAGGTGGCCAGCTGCATAGCCTTCTGTTTTCAGTACTCTGGACTGTTGCCGGAACTTTTGGATGTCCTCAAGATAGAGTTTACAAGATGGAGGTCAAGTCTCTTCTGGCCTTATTATCTATGAATACAGAATGGAGTTCACACTGAAATCCAGACATATTCCACTCTGTCACAGATGACTCTTGTCAAAGTTTCCTAATACTTTAACAAAGATACTAATCTGTTCATCCAATTAAGGGCCAGATTCCAAGAGCTTTACTGATGTAGGGTGTTTGAGGTCTGTGTTCAAAAGGTATTTGTGGTTATGGTGGATATGACAGGCTGAACGCTCCTTTAACTGTTGCCTGTGAATCCAGGGGACTGGACTTGGGGGTTCAAGAGGTTCCTTCCTTCCAGTCCTAAGTTTTTATTTTGAATAGTATCTGTCTCCAAGAATAATTGCATTGATATCAGTGAGGTACTGACTAGTTTTTTACTTTTCAAGTGATATTACATACAAATACCTTGCAAATCTATGGAAAAATTATTCAAGGCCTGACATCCTGGTCTAACTCTTGTGTCTCTCACCTAACCAAAGGACACAAAAGGAGTAGCTCTGTCCCATCTGGAACTTTAAGCCTGCACAGTCCATACTGCATGTAAAGTTAAGTAACATTCAGTGGGGAGGAGTGAATCCACTGCGTAACTTCAAACCAGCCCAGCGCATCTGAAGAAAGGGTCTGGGAGAAGCAACACACTATGCAGACACCACCTGCATAATGAATGCTAGTTCATAGTCAATGACATGACAGTTGAGTCCAAAATACAATCAGGTCATCCAAAGAGGGCCAAAGTGCAAACATTTTACTGCCACAAGCAAGCAGAAAGAGTCCCATGCATTTCAATTCTCACATGATCAACCAGTGGGAATAAGGGGCGCGGCATTCAGCTCAAGATGACTGAAGAGACTGATGCTATTTTTACCCAATGCCTTGAGAACTGAAGATCTGTTGTTCAGGCTCACACCAGGCCACGGGGCATAGTGGGGGAGGTGTCCCATACTGTGAAGATGTCACAGCCAGTCACTGTGCTTTTTAAGTAAGTGTGATGCATGCAGCCAGCTTGATTGTCTCAGAACTTAAGAGCCCCAGGAGACTTCGCTGCTCCATGTCACATAGAGAGAGGCTGCCTGACCTTGTGCTTGAAGACCCATCTTCGACTTGACAGCAAACTTATTTACCAGTCCCTGAAGAATCAGAGAAGGAACTAATTAGCAGCATTCTACTGGGAGGCCAGGATGGTTATGAGAGGTAGCTTAGACAGGACGTCTCTACACTTGCAGCCCAAATGTGCCCTCAGTTCCTCTAAGCTTATATGGAATAAACTGGGGGATAAGGGTAACATCTTCAAAAATGTGCAAGTCCCATTTACAGAGATGGTACTTGGGAATCTTCATTTCGCTAACTGTCTGACCCCTGGACAGAGTAGCCAGGCACCACCTCAACATCCCCATACTTCTGAAGTTCACACAGCTCAAAAAATTGGGTATATAGTCCCTTAGACCAGGCTCTGGCTTTTTCTCTCCCTCTCTTAAGTGCTTCTTGATGAAACTTCAGGCAGCTTGGCTTCTCATGTTTGCTTCTCTGTCAACATGGATATTATCAATTGTTATCTGTTGATGCAGCTCTGTGAATGCTGCCGATAAATCTGCTGCTGCTGCTAAAGAAACAGCAGGAGCACAAAATCCTGCAGTATTGCTTTTGCATGAGCCTCACATCACTAGTGAATATTCATTTTAAATGTCTCAGCAAAAGCAATAATGTATTTTTAAAAAATAAACCCCTTCCTCTGGTATTTCTAAAGCAGCAGACATTCCACTGTGGATAACAATTTGAAGGTTGCTTTTTTTGCCTTCAAAATAATTTGTAGTTTGCTCCTCTTCAAAGAGTCCTATTGTTTTAACTGTGCCACGTGGGAATAAACTCAATAAACATATGCCCAATGGAAGTCACTGGGACTTGTGCTCAATTAGCCAATTTTGAATGTGTTACATTACTATCATGGAAGCTGTGGTAGCCCCTACCATGTGCTTTCCAAACACAGAGGAAGACAAAGTCTATGTTGCAAAGATCCTAGATAAGTTGTGCATGGATAGACCCCTATATGTAGTCCTACTGATTTCAAGGCATCTCTTCAGGGGTGCTGGCATCTCTCTCATGAAGCTTGTTGCTGCTCGAAAAATGTGGCCAGCAGACCATCCTCAGGATGGGGAGAGAAGAACATGAGTGGAGGGAGTTTCAGAAGGTGTTCTTTGCTTGAAAGTAGAAGCAAATGTGCATTAGCTTTGAAGAAGTACACAATAAAATAGAAGATGTTCTTTCTCTAGCTCCGGTCTCATGGAATGTTCAGGACTTGGGCCATCGCAGCCGGGAACATACAGACTCATTCTTTTCCCAGTAAAACTAGAGAAAATGCCTCTGACAGCCCTCCCAAAAAGGGAAGTGAGAAGTACACTCAGTATTTCTCACATGCATCATAACAGGGAACCTTGGCAGTCAGTAGGTTTTTTCACAGGCTGTTGACTTGCTGTCAAACGTCACAAATCATTTCTGCAGAGTTCAGATCAATGACACAATTCACAGGGAATTTACAGTACTGTACTGTACTGCTTCTCTGGGATTGGAAATTTGGGGGTGGGGGGAGGAGGGGTGCAGGACTCTCCCTCCATATGCACAGAGTAAAAAGACATACTAGTATTTTCCATGAAAAATCTGCCCAGGTGTATAGTATGTGTATCTTGCTGGTGACCTGCTAAAACCAACAGAAGGAAAATTTGATGTGAAATACCACAGTCAAAGAAAGCTCTTGTCCATACTATAATGGGCCTTAATCTGCATGGATGTTTGAGAAAGAGAAGCCATCAGCAGTCTGTTTAACACAGACATCCCAGTAGCGCCCCTTACTATGCCTTCTCTGAGTGCAAGTGGGAGTGCTGAAGCAACCAATGGTGGTGGAACTCAGCTAGGAGGATGACCTTGTGTGTACAGCAGTTGATCTTTAGAGTTGTGTTCAGTTCCTAACTCCGCCACAGATTACTGGTGTGACTTTGGCTGACTCCAGTTCACCGTGTGTCAGCTCTACCACTAAAAAAAAGGATAATCATTTTGTCTTGTCTGCTTAGATAGGAAGCTCCTGGAGGCAGGGACTACCTACTACTATGTGCTTGTACAAAACCTAGCACAGTGCAATCATAGTGGCTCAGTTGGAGCCACTGGGAAGCAGTAGAACAAACACTAATGATAACAGTGGGCCAGCATCTCATTCCTTTCTCTGTCAGCTTGGACATCAGAGCACACGTATAGCACCTGGTCAAAATGTAGCAGTAGCCATTCCTGGGAATGCCCCCACTGTAACTGCAAGCACAGTGTCTGAAGTCATTTTAGCTTCTGTTCTACCTCCACACAGACTTAACTAGGCTATAGCTTTAAAAGCCACAGACTGAGCCAAGAATTCTACATTTTAAGGAACAAAGTCTGGATGATGATAAGTATTGTGCTTAGGCAACAGGTTACATGTTATGGTTGCCTTTTATTTGCACCGTGCCTAATGCGTATTGACTAGATGACACAATAAATGCAAAGATCAGTTTCCATTTGCTATGCCAACAGATCCGAACCATGATAGCTACTGTACCTTGAGCTCCAACAATAGTACTGATATCTGATATCAGTTTAGAATTAAGGGTGACGAGTATCCATAAAACTAAATAGCAGATATGGTGACACATTACTGTGACTAATAATTCCCTCATTGTATATTCTATATGATATGAAAAGGTCTTGGGAATAGAAAATAATTTGTAATGAAGAAAGAGTCAGAGAATCATAGAATCATAGAAAATTAGGGTTGGAAGGGACCTCAGGAGGTCATCTAGTCCAACCCCCTCCACCCCTCCCTGCTCAAAGCAGGATCATCCCCAACTAGATCATCCCACCCAAGGCTTTGTCTAGCTGGGTCTTGAAAACCTCCAAGGATGGAGACTCTACCACCTCTGGACAACCTGTTCCAATACTTTACTACCCTTCTAGTGAGCAAATTCTTCCTAATATCTAACCTAAACTTCCCTTGCTGCAACTTGAGATGATTTCTCCATGTTCTGTCATCTGCCACTACTGAGAACAGTCTAGCTCCATCCTCTTTGGAACCACCCTTCAGGTGGTTAAAGACTGGTATCAAACCCCCTCTCAGTCTTCTCTTCTTCAGACTAAATACACCCAGTTCCCTCAGCCTCCCCTCGTAAGTCATGTAACCCACCCCCTAACCATTTTAATTTCCCTCCACTGAACTCTCTCCAACTTGTCCACATCCTTTCTGTAGTGGGGCTCCAAAAACTGGACACAGGACTCCAAATGTGGCCTCACCAGTACAGAATAATCACTTCCCTCAATCTGCTGGCAACACTACTGCAGCCCAGGATGATGTTAGCCTTCTTGGCAACAACGGCACACTGCTGACTCATATCCATCTTATTTGCCCACTGTAATCCCTAGATCATTTGCTGCAGACCTGCTGCTTAGCCAGTCAGTCCCCAGCCTGTACTGGTGCATGGGATTCTTCTGTCCTAAGTGCAGGACTTTGCACTTGTCCTTGTTGAACCTCACGAGATTTCTTTTGGCCCAATCCTCCAATATGTCTAGCTTACTCCTAGCCCTACCCTCCAGTATATCTACTACACCCCCCAGCTTGGTGTCATCCGTGAACTTGCTGAGGGTACAATCCATCCCATCTTACAGATTGTTAATGAAGATATTGAACAAAACTGGCCGCAGGACTGATCCCTGGGGCACTTCATTTGATACCGGCTGCCAGCTAGACATTGTGCCATTGATTGCTACCCATTGAGATTCCCAATCCAGCCAGCTTTCTATCCACCATACAGTCCATTCATTCAACCCATAGTTCCTCAGCTTGCTTACAAGACTGCTGTGGGAGACAGTATCAAAAGCCTTGCTAAAGTCAAGAACTATTACATTCCCTGATTTTGCCTGCATTCACAGGGCCAGTTATCTCATTATAGAAGGCATTCAAGTTGGTCAGGCATGACTTGCCCTTGGTGAATCCATGCTGACTGTTTCTAATCACCTTCTTCTCCAAGTGCTTAGAAATGGATTCTTTAAGGACCTGCTCCATGACTTTTCCAGGGACTGAGGTGAGGTTGACTCATCTGTGGTCAGCCTCTGATCTGGAAAGAGGCCAGTTTTACCCCAAGTTTTAACAATAGGACACTTCCAATGGACTCTGAGGGGTACTACAGAACATAATGATATAGTTAAACTGTTAGGAAGGGTCACCTCCCTCACTGTCATGGATTTTGAAAAAGAGGGCACAGATAGTCTGGCACACCACATATAACACAGCACATATCCACACTCTTGTTAAAGAGAGGTGTCATGCCCAGCTCTTCTCAACCCCAACACACCCTGACTCAGGTGGGAGCACTGCATCATGACATGCTGAAACACTTCAACTTGGGTGGAATAGCTATGGAGAATGGTCACACATTAACGGAACAAGAGCAAAATGAGGTGGATTAGAGATAATCCAGAGTGGTGTAATTTTAAAACAAATAACAAATGCTTTAAGATACTTAAAGGTGTTAAAATACAGCTAATCCAGGGGTTAAGAGCTCCAGCAGCCACCTAAAATGATCATGTAACAAGGTCCACAGATATTTGCCCTATGCCTATAGAGTCATAGTTCCAAATTCAACCCCCATTTTGTAGATAAGTGGCACTTCCACAGTTTACATGAGTACAGGCAGTCCTCAGACTTACGACACAATTGATTCCTGAAAACCCTTTTTGAAGGGTTCTTGGCTGGAGTCTCCTCAGGAGTCTTGACTGCAGGTTTTTCTGGAGTCTTGTCTGCTTTCTTAAAGAAAGTGTCCAAGGAAGTTTGGACAGATGTTCTCCAGGGAGATGAGCGACACCGCAAACTTATTCACTGGCATGGCGTCGCATTGGATCAAGCGTTGTAAAGTTGAAACTGATGTCATAAAGTTGAAACAAGGTGTCAATTTATAAATGTTGGAAGTGCAAAACACTGTAACTCGAAGCGTTGTAAGTCAAGGACTGCCTGTACAGCCAGAAGAACGTGCTCCAGCCACTCATGCTCTGTTGTGATCCTATGCCATTTGTAAAGCCGCATGAACTTGGTACATGTCCCTGGAAGGTTAGTCATAAATATACTATGATGGAGGAGGGTCCTTCCATTCTTTGGGTTATGGCACTTACTGAGGGGGTGGGAGGCCTATGTTTTAGGCCCCACTCACCCAGGAGAGGTTGAACATATTTCCTTGCTTTCAACAGTGCCTTAACCAACCACTAAGTCTCTGGCAAGGCAGGGCCAAAAACATCCTCCTGTTGAGGCTGGTCCACTGGACAGTTAAAAGGGGAAGATATGAGGGGCCAAGAGAGAGCAAGCAAGAGAGCATGCATCTCAGTGAGGTGGGTACTGCCTTGGAAGGGTTCTGTCCACAGTGAGGCAGAAACCATCCAAGTGCTGTCTGTCCATTTTATCTAAAGACTGTTAAATTCAAATGCAGAAAAAACATTGGGGGTAGGAGCAGGGGCTGGAATCCAAGGCATCGTCCCTTCCAGGGCAGTGCCCATCTCACTGAGACACACTAAAAGATGGGAGCATTCTTCTCCTCTTCCATTTTTCTGTGACTGGCAAGAAGTTACATGCCTTCCCAGGGGGAGTGGCTTGACATATCTATCACTTACACAGCTAACTTAGCTGCACAAGTGTTTCTTGCCCATCTAAAGATGGAGTTGGATTTGGGTTATCCGATTCCTCAAAATGTTTAGCGTGGGTGGACTTTGGAATGGGAGGTCATTTTCCAGCCCTCCACAGAAGCACCGTCCTTTCTCAGCCCTCACAACATGAAGTTGGCACTGCCAGCCAAAGCCCCACCTCCTTGTACAGAACAGCGTCTTCTTTCCAAAGATCTGTTGGCAACTCCCATCGACTTCAGTCGGCCCACACAGTACCAGCATGAAGCACTCTTGCATTCCTCACACATACGCAGCTCCTGACTTCTGCAGGCCAGGGGTGCTGGGAAACTAACTTCCAAGCAAAACAGACAAGTCCCTCCAGGCAGTAGCCCATGGGATTGCCAAGTCACTTTTGGCACAGTCGTATACAGTTCCCCTCAACGCTGATATTTGTTTCGATCTTTTACTTTTACTTCAGCGATTACTTATTTAGTTGTTCATTTGTATTTAGTTTTACATGAACTAATGAAAAAAAACCAATAAAGCATGATAAGGAGGAATTATGTATAATAACTAGCTAAATGCAAACATATTTACAAAAAAGTACAAACATGCTGCATTCTCTGCCTCTCCCTCTCTGACAAACTAGACCTAAGACTTTGTCCATATTCAAAATTATAGTAGTTCTACTTTAAATCATGTTAAAACCCAGTCTTATAAAACAGTGAAAAACCCTGGGAAGACACTCTTCATCTCATTTAAACCTGGCTTTGGTCTTAATTCAATTTAAACTTGCTTACATTGATTTAAGTGAAAACAGAGTACACCAGGCTGAATATGAATTAAGCATCTCTGCAGAGGTTTGGAAAAGAGAGGAACAAAGTTAAAAGTATGCTGTCTCCAGCAGCCACTATAGGAAAGGGAAAATTACAGTTAGTAAACGCCACCAACAATCTTGGTCCTTGCTCCCTTCACACCAAGTGAATCCACCAAAGTCCATATGGGTCCATATGCCACTGTATTGTGTGGGTGCCCCTTTGAACAACTTACTTACCTAAGTACTGGGCTACACTATGGTCTTAAATTGTGCTAGGGCAGTATGGGGAATCTGTGATTCAACCGCAATCATCAAGAGAAATTTTGCTTGAGTCAGTCAGGTAGTCTCTGCAGGCACACATGCTTAGTGGGAACTCTCAGATGCTCCAGGTACTTTCTTTTCTATGTCTCCTACCCTTTCCTGTACCCTATGCTGAGGTTGTCCTCAAAATGAGCTTCCCTCATATCTTACCATGCCCATTTTGTGGGAGTGAAGGGGAAGATCTAGTGATATATTTGGAATCAGAAACTGCCACCCCTTACATGCCAGAGGCCAGATCCCCTCCCATCAGTAACAATTGCGGGGCCCATATGGACTTTGGTGGATTTACTTGGTCTGAAGGGAACAAAGACCAAGATTTGGTGGCTGTCCCTTGAGAAAAGTGGCAGGGATGGCTGCTTCCACCCAGTGCCTTGCTACTTGCTTCCATGCCCTTTCAAGCTAACTGCAGACTGGCATGTTATATGCAAGGGGACTCACAGTTTTCCATCCCCTTGCTAGGATTTTTTTGCCAGGCTGAGATGGCAAACTAGCTATTTATAATGCTGCAGCTCCAAAGTCATGAGTGTGATCCCTGCTCTGGACTGGTACACAAGGCTTCCCCTTGTTGATATACCTGTAAATGGAGATCTTGTTAGGCAGGCTGGAGAGCTGAAACCAGCTGGTTGTGATGCTAGCCATCCCATGCATGCCTTAACCATGCCAGCCCAATGGGTTGTTAAGCTTGGGAGGACCTTTGCCTTTTTTTGGTAGGATTTTGTTCACTCCTATTATTAGTGTGTGACAGGGGCAGCACCAAAGCTGCCACTGAAGCTAGTTCCTCCATGGTCCCTCACACCCGCCACTTCCTTCCAAGGATATTAATCCTTCTGTGGTCATACACAACACAGCTCATAACAGGACAGGGATGGAATTTTTCTACCAAGGTTTGGATGCATTGGTTTCAGGGGCAGGGGAAGTGTTTTTAAGTTATGGTGCAATTGAAATGAAGCAAATAAATCACCTCCTGACCCTGACATTTGGGGGGTGGAAATCTTTTTCCTTTTGCGTAAGAAAGGTTGAAATGTCAAAGAAACAGTTCTGATGAGGGCTGCAGATCTCCAAGAATGAGTTAGCGAGGGAACTGAGGAACTGAGGAGGCACAGGATGTTCTTTCTGTCCTGACCAGCTCTGCCCGGGCCAGTGAGGAAAGAGAGTCAGGAACAGCTTTGACTGGCAGCTAGAAAGAACTAGGACACTGACCCATCCTGCATACTCTGTTGGGTGCCTAAATATGGATTAAGATGCCTAACTTTAGGCACACTCCAGTTTGAATATCCGGCTCATTACTGTTAGGTAATGCAAACTGATTTGCTATCCCTACGAGACACAAGCTGGATGCAGATGGCCAGTGCTGAGGGAATCCTTCTGAACAAAGCTTTCCAATAATTACACAGTTTATGGCATGAGTGCAGGATGTGAGACAAACTGGCTTTCAGCTGTCTCCATCTCCAGCACTTCCTATGATTTGCTAACCTCACCTTGAATAAGCATTACAGTGTCCAATAAAAATCCCTTTAATATTTTGTTTGGGAAGAGATGGGGAAGTTAAAAATTATTTCTATTTTCAAAGCTAGATTCTCAACTATTCTTATCTCACTCCACTCTTTTCACATGGCAACACATAAAACCTACATAGATGTCACATACATGTCTTTTTTAATCTTTATAGAGCCAGTGTTAGCTGGGAAGGGTCTTAAATTAAGAAATATAATAAAAAAAAAGCACCATGCAGTGACTTTAATGGAAATAAACTGCTTGACTTTGCCCTTGAAAGTTTATGGTATTTAAAACAATTGTAAACATGTCCGTATACATGGATACTGTTTCCATAGCAGCATAGCAACAGTTAAGGGCTTGCTCACAAACATATCCAAAAGGACACTAAAAATAGTTTGTCTGTTGTATCAAAATATGTATACGTATTCAGACAGCCGTACATAAAACAGGAGTTTGTGGGCCTCCATCAGCTTTCCTGAAAGGGAACCTGCAAATGGTTATTTTTATTAAATGCCACCTCCTGAAAAGCCCTAGACCAGATACTTCACTGCCCAACACCTTCTTTAGTCATTTAAACAAAGGCAAACTGGCTGTAGCATGCTAACAGAGTAGAAGGTCAGCTGTCCAAAACACATTTGACTCTGGGGTAATGACTTATGCAAGCTGCAAGGCCATGGAGCATCTAGCACAAAATGCTTCAAGTGTCTCTCCTCCCATTCTCCCTCCTTGTTTTGCATCTAACAATTTCTGGGCCCACCACAGAATGCTAGTCCCAACCTCAAGGAACATTTCCGGGGGCCTTCTGTTTGTGTCACCACAGCTGTGACTGTATGGGGAACTTCCCCTCCCAATGATGGCACCCCCAGGCACATTTGACATTTTTGCACATGTTCCGGAAGGTGCGGGGGGGGGTTGGGGGGGTGGTGTGCTTTAATTAGCAAGTGCTTTTAATTAGAAGTGCCCAAGTGTCATGTGTATCAGATGCTTTTAATTAAAAGCACCTGAGCATCATGTGTAATGCATGAGTGTGATGTGTAATGCATGTGACGCCAGAGTCTGCTGGAGCGCGTTTATTTCCATGCTACAGCAGACGCGAGTAATCAAGTCTGCTCCGATGCACTGGATTTCCAGCGTGTCGGAGCTGAGTCCCTGCAAGTGTATAGGAGCCCATTGTGCTGCTCCATGAAGGCTGCCTTTTGAACCACAATCAGTGCAGCTACACCCACACAGGCAGACTAATTAGCGGGAGGCCCGGGGGGCAATTTAATTGCTGGAATGCCCATCCAGAGGCAGCAACACTGCTATCAGTTTGGACACAGATATCCTGGGTAGTACTAAGTATATGAGGGCACCACTGCAAGGGTTGGTAAGATTACCACGTAGATGTAATCCATATCAGCTACAACACTCAACTGCAGACTGTAGCAAAATTCACCATAGGTTCTGATGCTTACTGATAGAAGAACTCTTATATTACAGAAGGTCTGGTGATCCCTTTCTCCACCCAAAGCAGTGGGGAGCAAAACAGAGCAGAAAAGCCTCCAAATACACAGAGGAGAGAGCAGCACCTTTGTTAAGTACCATCTCTGGCCCCAGGGTCTGTGGAAGCTCCTCTCTGTGAGAAGTGTACAACCTGGGATCAGTAATACATGGGAAGGATGGGTTGGGACAACAGGAGATAAGACAAAGGAGACAGTTTTGTTGTACACCATGATGACTCCATTAAATGTGTAGGCATTTCCCATGTAAAAGCTGGGTGGCAACTTCCGCATTAGTTTCTCATGCTTGCTTCTGCTATCTGATGGTGGCATTGCTAGGCATACCTATCATGATTAGGGACCTACCAAAATAACGATCTTGCAGATATCGCGGAAAACACACAATCCAGCACTGCCTGCAAAAAGTGGGTAACGTCCACAAAATCCATGAAAAAAAGAGAAAGCTTACTGAATATAAAATGCTGGCTCCCCAGAGGGAGTTGGGTTGGGTAGACCCCTAGTTATGATGCTAGGCTGGCAACAAATCAAGAGGCAGTGTAACAAGAGTTTGGCGCAAGAGGTATAGGGGGGATTATTTGGAAGGTGACACCAGGAAGTTCCACGTGCTTGAGGAATTTCACAGCAGGTCTGAGCACCTAGTGCACCTTGTGGCTATAAGCAACAGCAGTGAATACAGTGTACTTGAAATAAAGATGCAAGTTGTTGCAGACCAAATGGAGTCTCTTTATTACTGCACAGAGCTCTGTGCATGAAACACAAGGTCTCTAAAAGGATCATATGAACTGCTTTCTGACCCTGAAATATTTGGCGGGTGACATTTGCAGGAGGTAGGGGCAGGAGGAAAGGGGCAATGTGAGACTTGGGAAAGTTCTCACCTACCTTGAAACAACATCTAAAAACAAGTTTTTTGGATTAGCAATTTTCCAGCATGGATATGGTTCTCCCTCTCACTCTGTTCTGTTGTAGCAAATCGCACTGCCATTTCTAAAACAGATTCCCAAGCCCTTCCAACATGAGGTCACCAATAGTTGTCTGGGAGTCCTGAGCCAGCTTCCACTCCCAAAACCAAGGCATCCTTTGAAGCAAAGGGAACTGGATTAATGTGGTTTCATGGCAGGAAATAAGGCCAGGAGTGTCTGTTCTAGAAGAAATGGCATGTGCTTACCAACTGATTGTTTTTAAGCAAAAAATTCTGCAATTAAATGTAAGGATTTTGCGGTGACAACATATTTCTGGCAAATGTGTTGGGCCCAGTGCATTCCTAAGAGAACATGTTGACTGTTGCAGCCAAAGAAAACATTAATTGCAAAGAGGCAACATGAGATGAACAATAGGAAAAGCATGTGGGAGCAAACACTTGGAATTAAAAGACAAAGAACAGGAGAATTTTCTAATCTGCAATGGTTGAACAAGAACAGTGATATTAGAGCCCTATTGCAAAGGAAAGATTTGAATTATAGAACCATGCCATGCATTTTTATGTGCATTTAAAGAACAACTCGGTATTTGGGAAAAAGTTTGTGAATGGTCAGTGTTATATGAATTCTAGGAAGAGTTACATCTGAAATTCATATCTGATGGGTGTTATTTGTTTGTTAATTCCTTTTTAAACAGTGTCAGTCATCAGAACACAAAGTAGAAAAAGGTAATATAAAACCTGAGTGGCCAAGTAGCCAGAATCAAAAATGGCCATCCAATTGTCAAAACACTGTTCACAAATAAAGCTTTGTCTGCTAACAATTTCTCTGAACTCATTGGTGTATATTTAAGGATGACAATTAAAGAAAATGATAGTCTACTTACAAATTAATTGCTCACTCAAAAGAGGAGCTACATGCACAAAGAATTTTATTCATGAAGAGTATCTCAACGAGCCCTAATTATGCTACTTGTTAGCTATTCCTACAATGAAAAATACTTTTCATTGTAGGAGTATATATATATATATAAGGAGTATATATATATATATATAAGGAGACTTATTCAAAAGAATAAGTCTTTTTACTTATTCTTAACTACAAATCCCTCTCTGCCTACGTTAAAGGAATAAGTGACATCCTGTACCAGTTAAATAATGAACGGTCCCTCCTAGCAAGGCCTGCACAGTAGATTTATTGTGGAAGCTCATTTATAAGCAGTGTATTCATTAAAGCAACATTTTTAATCATAATCAGGACTTGTGAAAATTTCACACAAGGCAAACTGAAATCACAGCACAATGTTTTTTTAAATCTGCAGAGGATTATGACTGGGATTATCCAGGTAGGATTAACAATTGTTACTGAGTGTTGTTGTGGCATCTTTAACTACAGATCAGCATCCTCCTCCTTGTCCTCCCTTCCATTTTTTTTTTTGGTACAGTGTGGATGCAGCATTCTTCTGCTTTGACAAATAGCACCATTAAATGTTTTGCATCCATGATCTCTGCCTAACAATATAAGTAGCACTAAGAGAAGAACAGGTTATAAACAGTAATTTAAACCATAATAACTGCAAAATAAGAACTGATTCACAATATCTTGCTGTCTCCATGTTTGTGATCTTACCAGGCATTTTTTTTCTTAGTCTCCTTTTGTTAATAGTCAAGCCAATGATAATGAACCAGTTAGCAGTTCCTCTCTGAACTGATCTGTAGCCTGAGTAGGAGCATCAGTCTCCGACACAAAATACTATCTGCTAAAGGATGATGGGCCCGATTCTTGTGAACAGCAGTTTCACTCCAGGCTAACATCATCAGCATTGCTCCTGTTTACAGCAGGGTAAAAATATGTGTTGCAGTGTCCTCTTAGCAACAGCGAAATGTCCAGCTTGATGTTTCCAGATTAATTTTAGCTCACTGCTTTAAAAAACACGCTTCTAAACAGATGGTAAACAGGGGTGTGTGAAGCGGACTGTATTCGATTGGCCCAATTCCACGGACAGTGATTTGATTCGCTGATTTAGATCACTGTCCCAGATTCGGCTGAATCTGAAGATTCGATTCTGATTCAGAGAATCAGCGATTCAGACATAGACACAGCTTTACATGTTTTTTATACATATCTCGAGGTACCAGGGGTGACGCGTGAATGCTGAGATGGTAGGGAGGATGGAACGTCCCATGGGAGCACGGGGGGGTCCACTTCTGGGTCTGCTGCCAAGCACATGGAGGACCACCCTCCCAGAGCCCCTGGCTCAGTGATTGGCTGCGGGGCAACCCCAGGTGCCCTCCAAACCCAGGATAGCACCAGTCGCCAAGCCGGGGGGGGGGGGGGGGGTCCTCCACGTGCTCCGCAGCAGACTCAAAAGTGGACCAGAAGTATTGGCCACTTAGTATTCACAAGACATGTCTGGTACTTCAAAGTATGTAGAAAAAACATATAAAGCTATGCCTATGGCCAAATTATCAAATGTCTCCAAATCTCTCTGATTTGATTTGGAGAGATTAGAAGGTATCCTGATTCAATTCAGATTTGGAGATTCGGTCTCCGAATCGGGCCGAATTGGGCCGAATCTCCTCCGAATCAAATCAGAGACCAAAGCTTCGCACAGCCCTAATTGTAAAGAGGCAAGCAACCCATAAGTGGGTCCTGCTCTGTTCTGTGGTTCATTAAATAGAGCCAGGATCACCTCACAGGAGATAGATTTTCCACTGGCCTACCACTAGAATAGCACCTTCTGTGACACCTCAACTGATGCAGGGGGAAGTGAGACTGGTGAGATATAGGTGGAACCCAGATTTCCTGGCAATCCTTTGTTCCTTGGGGCTGTTGGCAGCTGGCCAAGGCTGAAGGGCAACCCCCCCCCCCCCCCAAAAACAAACTTTCACGCCCATTCTTTACCCTGAGTCAAGAATCAGGTGTGTGGTACAGGAATGTTCAACCATAGGTTGAGCTCTTTGTGGAAAACTGAACTTTGGCGTACTGTTTACAGCATCGTCCAAGGAATTATTCTGTTGCCTCTTTTTTTCCGCTGGGAATACAATGTTCTTTTCCAATGTGAGCATGTCCCAATATAATTGTACACTTATTGTACCCTGCTTTCAAGTCAATATCCAGAATGACCATCACAGGCAGACTTCTGTTTGCAAAGGTGAATAAGCATTTTTGAGGTGGTCCTAACTCTTAGCACTTTTATCTGGATCTCAGCTGGAATTTCCACCGTGTTAAATGGCCCGTGCATGTATACAGCTGCAGCACAGCATGTAGACAGAGAGGAGCACAGCCCAGCAGCATGAAGAGCTGCTTACAGCTGGTAAGTCTGTTGTGGTGGAAGGGGAAGAAGGTGGGAAGGGGTGTGGTGGGGCAGATCAAGGCTTCTGTGGTGATGGAGGGAGTAGGGCAGGGGCAGTCACTGATGCCAAGCAGAATGAGAGAATAACTTCCTTAGTTTTGCTTGAGATGCATCGGTTGATGCATGTAAGTGTATTGTTTGCTAACTGTAGCATCACACTGGTGGCTCATATTCATTTTATGGTCAATTATAACCTCCATGTCCCTTTCAGATGTGCTAGCTAGAGTAGCATAGTCGAGCCTATAAGTTTGTTGCAGATTTTTTCTCCCCAGGTGGAGTACTTTACACTTTTCACTGTTGAACAGCATCTGGTTCTGGTCCGCCCATCTAACTTATCTGTCTAGGTCCTCCTGAATCATCAGCCTACCCTGATGCATGGCCACACTTCCCCACAGCTTAGTGTCATTGGCGAACTTTGCCAGTGTGCTTTTCACCCCCAGATCCAGATCATTGATGAAGATGTTGAAAAGCACTGGTCCAAGTGCCGAACCTGGGGGACCCCACTGGCTATCTCTTGCCAGGTCAACATGGATCCATCTATTAGTACTCTCTGGGTCTGACCCCACCGCCTGTTTCCCACCCATCTAATTGTTTAATTGTTGAGCCCATAGTCCCCTAGTTTTACTTTGAGAGCTTCATGGTACACCAAGTCAAAGGCCTTCCTAAAGCCCAAGGAAATGATGTCCACCTCATCTCTCACATCCAGGTGGCGAGTGACCTGGTCATAGAAGGAGATGAGGTTAGTCAGACATGACCTACCCATGAAAAAACTGTGCTGGCTGTCATTCAGAATTTTGCTTTCTACTAGCTTATCACATATGGACTCCTTGAGAAACTTATTGAGGATTTTTCCTGGGGTTGAGATCAGGCTGACTGGTGTGTAGTTCCCTTGTTCTTGTCTCCTCCCCTTCTTGAAGATGGGCACGAAGATTGGCCCTCTTCCAGTCTTCTGGGACCTCTCCTGAGTGCCAGGAATTCTCAAAGAGGTTCACCAATGGTCCTGCGATGACTTTGGCCTGTTTGTTCAGCACTCTCAGATGGAGTTCATCTGGTCCTGCTGACTATTGGTAGGTGATCATCCCTATTGTGACTGTTCTGTGTCATATTTGCATTCAGCAGGCTATCACTCTTAGAATGGCGGAATACAGATGTGAAGTACTCATTCAGGAGTTCAGTTTTCTCCTTGATTTTGGTGATCAGATGTCCAAATGCATTGAGCAGCAGTCCCATGTTTCCACTGGTGTTCTTCCTGCTACCTATGTACCTATAGAAGGACTTATTGTCCTTGATTTTGGTTGCTAACCTGAATTCAGTCACTGCCTTTGCTTTTCTAATCTGCCACCTACAGGTGTGGGCCAAACGTATGTAGTTCTCCTTGAGAGAACTATTCCTACCTTCCATTGTTGGTAGGAGGAGGAGAACTATTCCTACCTTCCATTGTTGGTAAGCCTCCCTTTTCTTTTTAAGAAGATCTGCAACATCCCTATTGAGCTAAGATGTCCTCCTGGCACCTGTGCCACCTTTTTTGCATACAAGTATGGACAACTTCTGTGCACCAAGGATTGTGTTCTTGAGGGATCTATACAACTGGTCAGATCTGGCCAAGTGTTCTTCCCAGGAGATGTCAAAATGTTATGTGCTCCAGGTGAGGCTTGAACTCACAACCTTAGCATGGCTCTACTGTGTACTGCTATATAAGTACCTTGCGCTAACCCATTGTGTCACTGGAGCCCTTATATAAGAAGTATGACATTTACCCAATTTGGCTAAATGTAGCTCATGTCAGGTGCAGAATTAAGATGCTCCTAAGGTTGTATAGCTATATATATATAATATATATATTTGCGCAAAGGCTGATCTGACATGAGCCACATTTTAACCAAATTGGGGAAAATGGAGTTTGGAATACAGGATAGAACTGAATAAAAGTTAGCAGTATAGGATGCAGCAACATGTAGATTTGTAGCAAAAGAGGTCTTTATTAAGGCTGTGGAGAAGCTAGATTGACATATTGTGTCAGGCTTTGTATGGTAGCAGCCTATCACCATCTGGCATTTCTGACCCTCTGCTGTAGATGGAAGAAGGTGTGTTTCACAGCTGTTTGTATGGGGCGGGTTACAGAAACAGTGAGAATCCAGAAGGATGCCAAGGCCATAGGTCAATCTGATAATCTAGGTGCAGCACTTGCCTCCATATTAGGTCCTCCTAGAATCTAATCCTCTTTCTACAGCCCTACTAATTCACTCATTCTACAGTGTCCAGTATTTCAGATGCTCCACTTTTCAAACTATTTTTACATTTTGTGCCACTGGCAGAAGCTCTTACTGGGAGTATGGAAGCATCCTGAAATGGATCACTTCCGCCCTGAAGCAGTGTCAAAATGAAGTTTCTACCGTGTAGTTGGATTTGCTGCTTAAATCATTTTGGAGAATTCTGCCTGATAAGATGTGGGGCCTCCCAACTAATTTAACCCATGGGTCATTTAAAGAAGACAATGATATCTCTGAAGTCTAAGCAGCTAAGCCAAGTCAGAAATATTTTATGAAGGCTAAAATTAGATGTGATCATCACAGTGATTAATATAAAAGTTAGGAAATGCCAGCACAGTCAACTGAAAAAATCCCTTTGATTGGGCAACAGCTGTAATTTTGTCATTGGACTGGGTTGGGAATGGGCTACTTCCTTGGAGTGCTTACATGTCCTGATATGTTGTCTATCTGTTGATCCTTGCATGGATACTCTTTTTTGCTGGCACAGTCTTTGTGCATTTCTTGTTAGTGTTGGGTGACTGCTCTCCTAAGGCTGGGTGATTTTGTTTTGCTGAGGTCTGGTGTTGTGTTTTCCATGAGGTGCAATAAACATCACCTTGTTTGACAGGAAAAGTGAGCAACAAGGACTTTCTGAGGAGAAAGTTTACAGATGCTATGTGAGGTTTATCTTCTACTCCCCCCCACCCTTCCATTGGAAATGCAACATTTCTCAACTCTGCTAATTATACCATCATTCTGAGATTTTCTTTGAAATTCAGGCAACAGGGCTATACATGTTCCAGTGGGAATTAGAAATGTGAACTGACTACCTTTCTTAACATAAGGTAAAAATCAGCTGATAGACTGCATAGCAGTGCTCTCATGGGGCATGATCCAACATCCCCTGAAGTCTATGGGAATATTTCCATAGAATTCAGCGAGCTCTGGCTCAGTCTCCCAAAGGCTTTTATTATGTCTCAGCAGCCGATCAGTATGAGAAGCTTACCGTCCATGCTGTTTGAGTACAAGAGAATGAAGAAACAACCCGAATACATGCCTAGGAGCCAGGACTGTTGCATTTTCAATCCTAATTCTGGGGCAAAGACCTTGGACAAGTCACTTAAACTTTGTCTCGCTAGTTAAAACCATAAAACAAGGACGCAAATATTTAGCTGTCTACTTCCCTGGGCTAATGTGAAGGTAAATTAATATTTCTCAAGTGCTTTGAAAATCACCAACTATTATTATTATTACATAACAACTGTTGCTACGTAGGGAAGACTCATACCAACTGGCTTCAAACCCAGGCACTGCACCTATGTTTTATGTCCTTTGGCAGGCCTAAATCTTACGTTTGTTAGACACTGGGTTCTAGCATTTATTTAGAAAGATATGGCTTGCATTTTCTCCCTCTTTCTTTGTGTTATCTATTCCAACTTTTTTTCCCCCTCTGCATAAAAAATGGTCATAGCAGGACACAGCTTGCAAGCCACTTGAACACGCAAGGTACACCATGTACCGACTAGGATGGGTCCATCTGTGTGCTTGAGTGCAGGCTCCAGACAGGAGAATCATCATCATGCTGAGCAGTACTTGCTGCATTTAATCCTCCTCCTCAAAGCACTCTACAGACATTAACTAATTAGTTTCTCACTGTCCCTTTGAAGCTAGTAAATATTATCTCCCTATTCTTCGCACAGGAAACAGAGACTGAGCTGGGATTAGAACTCAAGAACAGCTCTCTAGCCCTGTGTTCAGATTTCACCTCCCTTTTTAAGAGCTTGTCATAATTCAGACTCTTTCAAGCTGCTAAGCAACCAAAATGACAGCTTCCATCCACGCTAGTGCCCAAGCAGTAGTTGCTTTCAGAGTGTAGGAGGGCTGCTTCAGCACAGTTTGTTCATGTTGATATTTCCTATGCTGCCAGTTCATGGGCCCTGTAAAAGGCCCCATCTATGCCAGGAAATTGGATCTGTTCAGAAACATTTTCAACACCTGGTCTTAAAGACTGTTTCATGTCATGTAGAAGAGTCAGAGAGGGTGGATCAACTTAATCTAGCTAGTGTTTTTTTTTATACCACACCTTAGTATCTGAATGACTCACAAAATGCTCATGAGCAAAAAACCCAGCAGTTTTATTGTTTAATCTCTCTACTTCTTTCCTCACAGCTGAGTTATACATATATGTTGAATATTACCTTTTCCTTCTTTCCCAATTCTTCCTGTACTTTTCCTTCCTTTCCTATCACTCCTTCTGTGTCTTTCCCACCATCACTCCATTTCTCTATCAATTCTCCACTGCTCAGGGGTAGTGTGGTCTCTAAGGGCATTTTTACGTATGCAGGCACTACAGCACAGGATGCTTTAAAAAGCACCCAGCACTGCGGCCCTTGCAGTTGTATAAGCGATGAAATGCATGTCGGCTCTGAGAAAATGGTAGTGGCATGCTTTTGAACTAAAACATGTTGGAGGTGCTTTAGTTCAAAAGCACACTGCTGAAATTTTCTGTAAGATGACATGCATTTTGCCGCTTATACAACTGCACATGATGCAGCGCAGTGCATGTCAGCTCTGCTCCAAAGCGGCGGATCTCCGGTGCATCATGGGACCAAAAAGTATGCGTATAAATGCCCTAAATCATGGGTTT